>NC_040914.2:10403977-10505034 GCF_004126475.2 Phyllostomus discolor
GACATAATGTCCCCATCTCCCTTCCATCTCTGAATTATGAACCAGTGCACCTCAGAAGCTGCCTTTATTTCACATCTGGATTCTCAATCAGTAGGAGTAGGAGAAAGATAGTGTTTAACTTTTCAATCCCTTTGATATAAGAGAAAACCTAAGAAAAATGACGGGCATATGCCAAGTACCCACAGACAATACGTGACAACTACCAGTCCACCTGCAGGCTATGTGACTGTGGGTGAGTGACCCCACCTCAGTATGTTGGAAATCACCCTGCCTGATCGCAGGAAGCTGTAACACCCCGTGACTTAGGCTGAGTGAAAGACCTCCGCACCAGCAGCCACTAAGGAGACAAAACTTATTTCCCTGGCATGAACTCTGCCTGTTCTAATGCCTGGCTTCCCTTTTGCATGGTTGGCAGTCAATGATGGGTAATAATTCTCTAAGAAAGAGAATGGACATAAGGCAGATGTGATCACATGAGAATGCCCAAAGGGAAGATTCACAAGGATCTGGAAATGAAGGGGTGATCAACATCTACCCCTGCCCCCTCAGCTTTGTCAAACCTGAGTCTTTGTTCTTAGATGTGCGAAATCCAAGTCTCCTGGCTGCCTCTGTCCCCTGCCCTTCTCAGGCCTGCAGTGGCAAAACAGCCCAGACCAGAAATGGAGGACCCCCAGGGTAATCAGGCCTGGGACATAGAATATGCAAGAACCTGTGAGATCTGTTTGCTGGAGGATGTTATTAACTTGGAATTTAAAGGCACAGACAGGAAACCTTTGGAACCTGTAGTCCTTTCATATGTTAAAACCCCAAACTTTGCCCAGAATCACAGCAGGAGTTCTATTTGCACCTTTGTAAGTCACCTACATCTTTTGATCTTTTCTTCCAGACTGTGAATCCACAAACTAAGTCAGTTTTCTCAATAAAAATCTGCTGGGGAATGGATACTGGGCACTCTCCCCACTAGAGAGAGGGTGGCCATTCTGTCCCTATTCCCCCACAGGACCTGGTTGTCTCTGTGTATGTTTTTCTCGTGTTTTGACGAGCCATTCACAGCATTCCACACTCACTGCAGGCAGGTGAGCATGCGTCACAGTAAGGGTCAGTTCCCTCATGTAATGTCATAAAAATACATTTGGTCTTCCTTCTTGGATTTTAGAAACAGCAGCTAACTCTTGGAATTTTCTAAGTGATGTGGGTGATGAATGTCTTTTGTTCTGATGACGCAACTCATGGCTGGCCTCTGGATAGTTGTAGAGTGAGGGCAGGTCATCAGAAAGGCCAAGTTCTGATCATAAGCCTGGAATTTTCAGCTGTCAATCTAAGAAATGTTTCAACATGAAAAGAATTTTTATGAGTCTCCTTGGCCAAACATGACAATAATTGTGGGAAGTGAATCCACATGGACTGAGAAAATGTTCTGAAACATGGCAGAGTAGCCCCTTATTTTATACAGTACAGTGAAAGCCAGAGGCTTAAGGGGTTGCATGAAATCCATTGGAAACACATTAAGGAGATGGAGGGTGCAAAGTATAGAAATCTCTGAGAGTGGGTAAAAAGTAAAACAGACACAATTGTTATGTTGGTTCATATAGGAATGATAGCAGTTAACAATAAACACAATAAGTGTTGTAATGAGAAGATAATGTGCTCTATGCTATTATGCAGTGAGTGTTCTGAAAAATTACCCTGATATTCCAAAGGTATGTTATGCTAGAGGTAAAAAAACATCAAAACAAAACAAAACAATAAACACCCTAAGTTAAGGTAAAGATTGACTTCAGTCAGGAAAGATCTTGGCCTAGGGCATAACTACCCACCATGATTCACGTTTAGTTAAAATTTCAATTTCAGATTATCCTGTGTGGTTACTTAGGCTCTTTGTGTTTGTAAGTCCCACCATTCAGGTCTCTCCCCTGAGCTTTCAGGTTTAGTGTGTGGCCCCTTTTTGTTCACACTTCCCCATTTTAGTCATAAATCAATTTAAAGGATGCATTGGTGAACAATCTTTCAGTTAGATAGTATTGCCTCAAGTGCTAGGAAGGGAATCCTAGGAAGCCTTAGTGGCAGCATTTGTTCTGCTGAATGACAAACCATTGGTGATGCAGCAAGATCATCACCTTAGATGGAATTCAAAGCTGAATGTTCTCAAAAGAGAAAAGCAGGTAAATGGGAGGCAGTCAGTTCCACAGGCCTTCATTAGAAAAAACAGTTTCAGTCATTGCTAACATATAAGCTCTCACGGACTAAATTGTGCCTTCTCATATTTCTGTGTTTTACATTGTGATAACATTTACTTAATAGTTTGAGAGCGGACTGTGCACTGATCCATTGTTAACCATGTCACTGTTATGTGGAGTCTTATTCACTATGGTCCTCCTGTTCTTAATTATTGATTATTACTCTGATTTCTGCTAGTTGTTCACTTGGAAGTTGTACCCTTAAGTCTACGAGACCGGTTTGTTTTGGTCTGGCAAATGTGACTCAGCTCTGTGTGGAAAACCTACAGAAGTGAGGTGATGGGCAGAGGCTAGATCTTCAAACCAAGTTTTCCCATTGGAATCAGGCCTAGAATCAGCATACAGACTGTTATGGCTTTCTCTTGCTAAAACTGGATCACTCTGGTCTGAAACAGTAGACATGTATTGTCTATCTTGAAGGTAATTTCCAAAGCCTGTATGAATTTTCCCAAGGACAGAACTAATCAGCTTGCCACTTTTCCCTTCTGCATGTTATTTTCATTTCTTTGATTGTACCTTAAATGCAGACAATAATATTCTATGTAATAGATAATAAATCCTTCTTTGATGTAAGATCAGAGAAAAACAATAAAAGCCTGTCTAGGCAAGGGTTGGTGCAGTCTCCTTTTGAGAGAGTAGTAGCTTTGCTGTCCCCCTTTTCTCCACAGGATTGCTGTAGCCCATGCATTTCTTCTCATCTTCAGCCACAACAGGCAGACTCGGCTGTCTTGGGTCCACCACATCTGGTTTCCAGGAACAGGGTCCCAGAGGCTACCAGCCATTGTTGTGGTCAACACACCAACTTGGTTGCAACACATGTATCAGCCCAGGTTAGGGCTGGCAACACATGTACTTAAAACTGCGAGGGATATCAAAGTGCTTTTCAGTAAGGTCCTAGGGTGTGTTGTATTTCAGAGAAAAGGACATTTTCCCAAGGTCACTCTCTCTTGCCACCACACTCTATTTAGTAAGCAGAAGCCTTGATCTCTCTCTCTCTCTGGCAATTGCCGCACTTCAAGGGCACACATTAGGTAGTTAAGAGCCACAGGGCACCTACTGCTGAAAGTCACCCATGACATGATATGATATGTTAGACTTTGGCCAGGACAGAACACTAGGTTTCTTGATAGCTGCAAGCAAAAGCCCACACAATGAGAGGCACACTGTAAAAAACATTCACAAGCCAATCCCTGTGGCAAAACCCCCACCAGTCAGGTTTTAGGCTTGAAAGAGAGAGCAATGATTCTTTCCTTCAATGAACTTTATTCTTACAAGCACCTCTGCACATTTTCTTTAAAAGCTGCTTTTTGCAGCCCTTTTCATTTTGCCTTTTCCCTCCCCCAACCTGCAACCAACAGGCAGATAGTAAAGGAGTGTTTTGGTTTCAACCAGACTCTGAAGATTGCTTTTAGAACTCAGTGATAGTTACAGGATTATTTATGAGTGTATCATCTTCTTTCTGAAAAACCGAAGGTAAGAGGCATTCCTCCCTCCAGCTTGACATCTCAGGTGTTCCTGTGTGAGTAAGGGCCTTGCAGAGGTGTCTGGGGTCAATACCCAAGATATGCAAGGGCCTCACACAAAATTCCCATTACAGTAATTTAACTCTCAGCTTGGTCAGGGTGCGCAATATAAAGGTTGGTCACCAGGCACTTGGAGACCCCTCACAGATTTAAATGTGTGGGGAAACACCTGAAACCCATAAGCAGGGTTAGGGTACCCTGCATGACAGGCAGCCCTCCTCCACTGTCTCCCACCAACAGTACATTTTTTGACCCACCACACTAACCTCCCCAATAGCTATTAACTAGGGTTTAGTATGGCCTAAGGAGTCTGGAAGAGCAGAAATCAAAAATAATAAAGGAACTTTTAGCAACAAGAATGGCTCTAATTTGTCTAAAGAGCAGGAAGTCTACCTGTGTGTGTTACAGCAGCTATTTCAGGGAATGGGATGTGAGGTAAAGAACAGCATCTCATTCAGCTTTTACAAACTATAAAAGAATATTACCCTGCTTTTCCTGATAAGGGAACCTTAGATATTGTTTGGAAAAACAGGTAACAAATGAAAAGCTTTGAAGGATAGTAAATTTCCTGTCAAAGTTCAGAACTTATTAACTTGGAGACTACTGAGAACTGCTCTCACGCCTATATGGACTAAGAAAAGGAACTAGTTACAGAAGAGGATAAGGCCTTTAGTTCAGAGGAGGAAGTTATATATGATGCAGCAGAAGAGACTACAAGTGTTCTGCCTACAGCTCCACTAGAGAACCTGGCTCATAGCCTCTGTCCCTTACCTCAATTCTGGGAGTGTTGCTCCCCACAGGATCAGTCACCACCAAGAGAGCCAAAAAATTCACACAGATACCCTGTCAGGGATTTGAGACAATGCCCCTGGCAGGCAACAGAGGCATATATTGACTTTATTGATCACCTCCAAGAAGCTATTGACAGGCAAATAGATAATGACAAAACAGCTAAAGCTCTTTTGGGGCAGCTAGCATATGAAAATGCTAACAAGGACTGCAGGGCCATTATCCGACCCCTGCGAGCTACCACCAAAGACATCAGTGAGTTTATCAAGGCTTGCCAGGATGTTGGCACACAGCAGCATAGGGTCTCTTTCTTAGCTGCTGCATTTAGGGGAGATCCAAATGTTATAATTGTGGAAAGCCGAGTCACTTGTGCAAGGACTGTTTGTCCACATTGAGAAGGTGAAAAAGTAATTACAACCTTCCCCCCAAGGATTTTCCACACTGTGCCAAAGGCAAGCATTGGGCAAGGGAATGTCGCTCCAAGATTAACCAAAATAAACAACTGATTCAGGGAAACTTCCAAGGGTGCACCCGCTCCAGTGCCCCCAACCACAACTGGAGCTTTTAGGACAACAATCAATATCAGGGAATCTGAGGAAATACACAGTTTCTGACCTTTGTGCAGCCACCACTGGAAAAGCAGGACTGGATTTCGTCTCCACTGATGAGCTCATCTTAAAGGAACAGGATCAAATAACTGTAGCTCCCACTGGTGTTTGGGGACCTCTACCCCTGGGAACAGTAAGTGTAATATTAGGGAGATCCAGCATTGCTACCAAAGGCTTCTTTGTTCAACCAGGAATCATTAACTCAGAGTATAAAGGAGAAATTAACATTATGCTTAAAGTGTTTGGCTATCATATTATTCCTGCTCAAACATGCATTGCCCAGCTGCTCCTCCTCCCCAATGTAATGTCAAAGACTCAGAATACAGTGAGGGGAGAGGGAGGTTTCGGCAGTACAGACAATCGGTCAGTTTTCTGGACAGAATCCATTAAGATAAATATATCAATCTTGTAAGTGAAAATAAAGAATAAAACTTTTCATGGTCTCATAGATATGGGAGCTGAAATCTCTGTTATCTCAAGCCAGTTTTGACCTCCTGAATGGCCTCTAACAGACAATGGAACGGCTGTTACAGGTGTTGGAGGAATTTCTCAACCTCAACTCAGTGTATGGTTTCTTTGATGTTATGGGCCCGAGAGACAGGTAGGGAGAAGTCGACCTATGTTTTGCCTATGTCCCTTAATATCTGGGGACGTGATCTCCTCAGTCAGTGGGGGATGCAAATCTGTCTACCACATTTTCCTTGGTGGCCACTGCTCTTATAACTCCCATACCCTCTACTTGGTTCTCCAACAAACCGGTATGGGTTGATTAGTGGCCAAGAAAAGGAGAGCGACTTAAACAGGCCCATTTTTTAGTCAAGCTACAACTAGAAGCAGGTCATATTGAACCCTCTAACAGGCCATGGAACACACCTATTTTTTTATACCAAAGAAATCTGGCAAATGGGGACTTACTCATGATCTAAGAAAAATCAATGAATCCCTCCAGCCTGTGGGCTCCCTACAGTCAGAGGCCCCTAATCCAGTTTGTATTCCTAAAGATTGGCTACTTTTCATCATTGATTTAAAGGACTGTTTTTTTTTTCCTACAATTGCTTTAGCAGGAAAGGATCAGGAGCGGTTTTCTTTTTCTCCATCTGGCATTAATAATTCTCGGCCTTTCCAGCAATTTCAATGGAAAGTTTCACCTCAGGGCATGGTTAATAGCCCAACTATTTGTCAGCACTTTGTTCATACAGCAATTCAGCCTGTAAGGGATCAATGTCCTAATACAATTATCTATCATTATGTGGATGACATTTTAATTGCAGCTCCTTCACCAGATATGCCAACAAAAACTACTTCATTTATTATGAACTCTGTAGCCTCTGCTGGACTAATAATTGCTCCAGAGAAAATCCAACATTGAGAGCCTTGGAAATATTTAGGTTATGTCCTTTTTAATAGGACGATTCAGCCTCAAGTCCTTCAAATTAGGCCACCAAATGATTTAACTCTTAATCACCTCCAACAACTTTTAGGAGCTATTAACTGGGTTCGACCCAGCCTTGGAATACCCACTCAGTAATTCATGAATTTATTTAGTACCCTAAAAGGAGACCCAGATGTCAATTCCCCTAGGGAATTATCCTCCGAGACCTTGCAAGAGTTAGCTGTAACTCGTTAAGAATAAATAAGCATATTCAGCAGTGACAATTAACCATTATTAAACCACGACTCCCTGTCTGGCTTTTCTGCTTCCTAACTTTATTTACTGTAATAGGCCTTATAAGACAACTGTTGCCTCATTTAACTATGATAGAGTGGCATTGTCTGTCTCATCAGCCATGCCACACCATTACCACCTATATAACTGCATTGTGCCATCTCATAATAAAAGGACGTGAGTGAACACAGCATTAATTTGGATATGATCCTGACTTGATTGACATTCCCTTAACTCAGATTCATTTACAACAATTCACAACTCACTCTTTAGAATTTCAGTGTGCCATAGCTGACTTTGTGGGAGGACTGGAGATTAATCTGTCTTCAGACAGACTGCTTCAAAACATTCCATTCCTTCAGATAAGACTAGCAGAAAAAAATCAGCCCAATACCAATAACAGGAACAAAACCTATGTTTTTTGATGGGTCTGGAAAAACTGGACAGGCTGCTGTTTTCTGGAAAGAAGGCAATAGCTGGAAAGGCTCTTTATCCTCAGGACATTCCTCTACTCAGAGGGCTGAACTTTTTTCTGCAATTATGGCCCTGCAACAATGGCACAAAGAAGCTTTAAATATAGTTTGTGTCTCTGGATATACTGTCTATACTATTCAACATTTAGATCAGGCATTAATTAAGACTTCAACTGACTCAAATCTGCTTAACTTATTTCTGACTTTACAATCTCTCCTTGACAAGTGAGAACACCCCCACTTCATTACTGGTATTCAATCCCACTAAGGCCTGCCTGGCCCCTTGATGGATGGGAACAGTAAGGCAGATGCCTTAGTTAGCGTCCTCAATGCTTTCCAGCTAAGCAGTAGCTTCTCACCAGTTGTTTTCATCAGAACAGCCAGGCACTTCAAAGACAATTTGATATTCCCCATTCTCAAGCTAAGAAATTACTAAGGAATGCCTGACTGTCAAGGCCATACTAAGGCACCTCCATCCATGGGAGTTAACCCTCAAGGACTAAGTTCTCAAATGATTTGGCAAACAGATGTCACTCTTTACTCTCCCTTTGGAAAATTCAAATGCATTCATATTTCTATTGATATATACTCTGGTGCCCTACATGCAGCTGCTTTAACAGGAGAATCTGTTAAAAGTATACAAGCCCATTGGCTTGAGGCCCTTAGTCATTTAGGATGGCCCCAGCAAATTAAAACTGATAATGGCCCAGGATATCTTGCCCATTCTACTCAAGTCTTCCTTCAGTGTTGGGATATCCAACATAAAACAGGAATACCTTACAATTCAACTGGTCAGGCAATTGTTGAATGGGCACATTATAACTTTAAAAATTTTCTTAAAAAACAGAAAAGGAGGAGTCAAGAGTCAACCTCCCTAAATTTGATCATGTTAGCTATGTTTACCTATAATTTTCTAAATTGTAATGAATCACTCTATACTCCAATTGAGAAACATTTTCAGAAGAGAGAGCCAAAGTCATATTATCCTCCAGTTTTATACACAGATCTACTGGGATATGGTACTTGGCAGGGCCCTGTAGACCTCTTAACATGGGAAAGAGGGTATGCCTGTGTTTCCATTCCTACAGGTCCTGTCTCGCTTTCAGCTAAAAGAGTGAAGCCTTCTCATGAACAATAGAAACATCAAGCTCCACTACCTGGAGACAAAAGCCGATCAGCTGACAGACCAGATGGCCCAACTAACACTGAACAACCAGAAGAAACATTGACACCCAGGATGCAGCACACAGGTTTGTATTCACCAAGAAAAGGGGATGGAGACTACCCCGATAGTGGGGGCAGAGGCTCAGATGCCTCCAATAGAGAGTAATAATCTCTCAGTTACTCATAATGTTCCCTTCAGACATGTCCCCACTACATGCGAGGACATTAAGACTCTTAATACTCAAGATGAGAAAATTCTTACTGAAATTAAGGTGGAGAACACACCAGTAAACAGGTTTATTGCTTACTTAGCAGTGTTGTCAGTCAATTTGGCTAAAGCTTTCCTTTTCATTGCCATTATATTCTGCTTAGGGGGGCAGAGCCTAACTACTGAAAATAATCTTTCTCCTATTTATTGGGCTCACTTTATTGACCCACTGGTATTTAAGTTGCATACCTGGTGGAATGTTGAACCTCCCTTTTCCACTAAGGACACTCAGTGGACTGGAGGAGTATGCATGCCCCCTGATGGCCCATTACAAGAAAACAAGCACTGGATGCCGGTGCCAAAAAATACCATTTATGTTGCTGAATACTTACCAGTTTGTTTTCTGTTCTTGCTGAGACTTTGTGCTTACCTATAAGAGAAAAACTCTATGCTGCAAGCAAGGAGCAGTACAGTGATTACTATCAGCTTTCTATGGTAACTGCACTTGGTCTGTGTACCCAAAGGGGAGTGTATCATACTTTGAATACCCCACTGGTTCCTCCTTGTACTTTAGACAGTAGCCAGAAAGACTCAGTCTCTTGGTCAAAAGAAAGAAGGAACTATTACTCTTTGTGACAGCATGGATAAAAAGCATCATGCTAAGCAATATAAGTCAGGCAGTGAAAGAGAAATACCATATGATCTCACCTTTAACAGGAATCTAAACAACAAAACAAACAAACAAGCAAAATATAACAAAACACACTGAAATAGAGAACCGGCTGAAAGTGACCAGAGGGGAGACAGGAGGGAATTTCAGGGGAAAGGGGGAAGAGTTTATAGGAACCATTATAAAGGACACATGGATAAAAACTAGGAGGGGGGGGGGATTGGAGCGAGGTGGGGAGGGCTGGGGGAATAGGCTGGGATGGGAGTAAAAGACAGAAAATGGTGCAGGAACAACAATTAAAATAAAATTTAAGAAAAGACTCAGTCTCTTGATCTTTGTGTAGAGGACCGAATGCCACCATTGCCTTTCTCCCCAAAAGCCCTTTTAGTAGGGGAGAACTGGGGAGCCAGTTGGAACGTACTGGCTAAGCTTGGCACAAAAGCAGTTTCAGCTCTGCCTCAGTTCCCATATACTAATACGTGGTGGGAGGGGCCCAGTACCGGGGCACCAATTATCAGAATTGTTTCTCCCAACCACACTAACCCTTGGCATTACAGTCCTTAGAGAATGGACTTGCCTTTTATTGATAGAAAACACCTGTATAAAAATTTTTTAATGCTTCTACCAGGATGACCCTCCAAAACAGGATTGTGTCACAGATTGTACCTCTCACCCGTACTTGTTTTTGGCAACTCCAGGGACAGCTCAAGTCTTTTATAATAAATCAGCAAAAATGTATTCTCTGCCTGTCCCTGCAGGCTCCATATATGCCAGCTGTCTTACTCATCTCAATATTACTTAGATGAGCCTCCCTACGGTTTATATAGTTAGAAGACTAACTCAAGTATTGGTGCCAGTTAATGTAACCAGAGAATGGGAAGATCTCAATGGCATAATAGCTCTTAACAATTCGCTGGCCTCTTTAAAAGTCTTACAGTTTGTTGGCACTTTAATTGCATTTATTGTCTCTGCTATAGTTGTCCCAGCTACTGTTGCCATGGCACCCACTGCCCTCATTGAATCAGTACAAACTGCTCATACTATTGATGTTCCCTTAACCAATGCTACTTTAGAAATACTTCAACAGGCCCAGATTGATCAAGAAATCCTGACTTGGCTTTCTGCAGTTGAATCAGCCGTCAACCGGACCAGTGAACCCCAGGATGTGCTAGTGACCCGTCAGCAGCTGACCTGTGATCCCAGTTTCTTCAAACTGTGTGTCACCCCACTTCAGTGGAATTCCAGCCAATACTCCTGGAGTGATATTCAACATCACCTAAGAGGAGCCTTTTCTACTAATTTAAAGGATCAAATTAATAAATTGCAACTGGGGTTAAACCAACATTTGCAGGACATTCAATGCTTAACTATGCAGAAGATTATTCAAACATTTAGTGATAATTTTGTCTCTCTAAACCCAAAACACTGGTTTGATGGATGCAGCCTGAGATTGTGGGTCACTGGAGCTACCATTTACCGATTTTAGTAATGCTTTGTATATACTGATCCATTTACAAATTATTTCCCCAGGGTCACAAAAGAGACATGCAAGTCTTGTGGGATGCACCACCACAACAGCCTTAACAAAAAGAATAAAAAAGAAGGGGGCATTGTAGGGGACCGGTTTGTTTTGGTCTGGCAAATGTGACTCAGCTCTGTATGAAAAACCTACAGAAGCAAGGTGGTGGGCAGGAGCCAGACCTTCAAACCGAGTTCTCCCACGTGAAGGAGACCTAGAAAATGCATACATACTGTTATGGCTTGCTCTTGCTAAAACTCTGTCACCCTGTTCTGAAATAGTAAATGTGTATTTTCTATCTTGAAGGTAATTTCCAAAGCCTGTGTGAATTTTCCCAAGGACAAAGCTAATCAGTTCACCACCTTTCCCTTGTGCATGTTATTTTCATTTCCTTGCTTGTACCTTACATGTAGACAATAATATTCTATGTAATAGATAATAAATCCTTCTTTGATGTAAGACCTAAGAAAAACAATAAAAGCCTGTCTAGGAAAGGGTTGGCTCACTCTCCTCTTGAGAAAGTAATCTTGCTGTCCCCTTCTCTCCATAGGTTTGCTGTAGCCTGTGCATTCATTCTTGTCTTCAGTCACAATTTTATTGATAAAATTTCTTTTTTCATATTTTATTACAGTTATCTTCTACAACTTCCTTGATCTTGGTTTATTTCTTTTCACTCAGAAATAACCAACTCAATAGAACAAACTATTTACTTTTAAACTCTCTTGAAACACACATACTCATCACTTTTCCTCAGTTTGCAATTGCATCTCTTCTAAATTTCAAAATGTTTCCATAAAGGGGATCTGGCCCAGGTGAGGTTTGCTGAAGTTTATCCAGTGGTAGATGGGTTCTTGACTTTTTACCAGAAGGATTTTACAAAATGAGCCCAGGTAATTTTGAGGATATATTTATTTAAGCAGGGGAGAGGCACACAAGGATGGGCCTAGAATAAAAAGAGAATCAGAAAAGAGATTGTGTGGGGCTGCTTTGATTCTCCTAAAACATTCAGGGAAACATGTGAGACTAGGAGGAGCTGCTCTCAGCTTATTGAAGAGTCACAGAAAACGGGCCTTGAGGAAAGGTTTAGGGGGTTGCTTGGAATAAGCTGCTGCTGCCATGCTCCCTTATTGTAAGTCTCCTGGGAACCTCTCAGACATGACAAGATAGGAAATTTACCCTCCTCTAGAGAAAGAGAAACAATCCAGTAGGTGTCCCTAAACAAGTTTGCATGTGGCCCTGGATGGTTAGCTCAGTAGACTGAGCATCGGCCTATGAACTGAAAAGTCCTTGCTTGGTTCAATTCACAGTGAGGGCACATGCCTGGGTCGTGGGCCAGGTCCACTTTTTGGGATGTACAAGGGGCAAATTGAAAATATTTCTCTAGCCCTGGCTGGCATAGCTCAGTGGATTGAGCATGGGCTTTGAAACAAAGTGTCGCAGGTTCGATTCCCAGTCAGGGCATATGCCTGGGTTGCAGGCCATGACCCCCAGCAACTGCACATTGATGTTTCTTTCCATTGATGTCCCCCGCCCCTCTCCCTTCCCTCTCTAGAAATAAATAAATAAAATATTTAAGAAAAAAAAGAAAATGTTTCTCTCACGCATCAATGTTTCTCTCTCACTCTAGCTCCATCCACTTTCTAGAAAATTGAATAAATAAAATATTTTAAAAATAAAAACAAGAGTGCACACCATGTAATTTGTGTTGAGTATATTGCTTTCAAAAAGTAAATATTTTAGGCGACGTCTCAAGGAAGAACTCAAGATAACATTCACCAGCTTTTTCAGGTGGGCCCTTTCAGGGTTTGGTCTCTATTAATTGGTCAGTACCAGGACAGAAGCTCTAAGTTACTTGAGCATCTATGTGCCAGGAGAGGAAAGGCCACCCTGAAAACAAGATCCAGCACACTTCATTTATTTCTGCGAACCTGGGTCTTTTCACCTGGTTAAACTTTTGTATCCAGATGTAAATTTCTCGACCAGTTTGTTCAGCCACCTCTCTCAATTTCCCCATTTCACTTGCAAAGGAGTATTTCTAGCTTCTTATTAACCTGCCTCAAAAGAAAAAACAACCAACAAGCAAGCAAAATTTAACCAAAGACATTGAAATTAAGAACAAACTGACAGTAACCAGAGGGGAGAGGGGACAGGATAATGCTGGAAAAGGGTGAAGGGTGTACAGGAACACCTATAAAGAACACATGGACAAAAACAAGGAGGGATGAAAATAGGAGAGGGAGGTGGGGATTGTTCAGGTGGTGGGGAGTCCTGGGGAGAAGGCAGAAAACTCTACTCAAACAACAATAAAATTCAAAAGTATTTAATATAAAATAGCATTTTAGGTAAAATAAAAGTTATCATATACACCTTTAGAAATTATTAACAGTTGTTTTATATACACACTGTTTGAGAAAAGCCCAAAGAACAACTACAATTATTATGACTAATATTAGCAGGCAGGTAAGGACAATCAAACTTATACTGTTCAACATCAATTTGTAGATATAAAGGTTTTGTTGATGTCTTGGGATAGCTGTCTGTCTCTGACACCGGAAACTTCTCATCCCTGAGATATGTTTGATTGTGATGAGTGGAGGCAAGCATCAGAGACAGGGGCAGGTGTACCTTGGCTGTTGGGCCCCCATAAGGTTTTTTCCAACAATGGTGGTGAGTGTCTTTAATTGATTTCTCTTCCATTAGACAGAATGTGTCATTGTCTTTAAGGTCATCATCATTGCCTTGCAGTGTACTTGTGAAATGAATATCACTAATTTATCAGTTCTTACAAGTTGATGAATAAGTTTTGGATAATAATGCAGAATGTCTCCATTTATTAAGGTTGATCTATATCTCCCTTTGTTTAGATGCATGGAGTGACCAGTGACTATTTAATGAGGAGAAAAGCTATGTGTTTACCAGAAGGAGTAAATGTTAGGTTGAAAGGCTTTTTGGCTAAGGGGGGTTAAAAGTCTCTGAAAATTTACTTGGTTAAGTTTTAAGTGCAAATTGTGTATGTTTCACCAATCCAGAAAATTATAGTGATGGGCACAATGAGAATCTGTAAAATAGCCCTAATATTAGAAACGTATTATATTATTTTCCCAATGAAATGAGTCCTTCAGTCTCAGTAAGTCAGGGAGTATTCCGTAGTTGGTGTTAATTCCTCACAGTAATATTTTACCTTTTTTAATTAAGGCTGTTGCTCTAATGCAAGAAAAGGTCTCAACCTAGCAAGGAAAGACACAATTTATAACTAAGACATATTTGTATTCTTGAGAGGGTGGCATTTACATAGAATTCAATTGCCATATTTCAAGTGGTTCTGAGGAAAGTGGGAAATGTATTTGGAAGTAGTTGTCATATTTGGACAGACAGAACTTCTGCTATAGACTTTATGAGCTACAGTAAAGTTTCCAGTAATATTGTGTACTTCATGGAATCATATTTTAAAAACCCAATGTGTTAGCTCTTGTACATGTTAAAGTATCAATAATTGAGTCCTTATTGATAAGATTTGTTCCTGTTTGACTCTATACATTTCTCGCTTTCAAAGCCCCCCTCTTTTGCTGTCATACCCCCTTTTCTTTCTGCAGTGGTCCACTAGAACTGTAAAAAAGAGTCATTCATTGATGTAACAGGAAGCAACACACATTCTCAGGTCAAAATAATTTTGCTGTTTAATACTGCCCTCCTAGCTGCAGCATCAGCTAAATGAATTCATTTTGCTTTCATGGTAGCAGCTTTAGGATGTCTTGAATTTCTCATAATTTCCAATTGTTTCAATATCTGTATAGCACCTAATAATTCTGCTACCTATTGTCTATCTTTACTGTACTTACCTGAGCAAGTTGAGAAGACTTTCTGCTTCCATGACAATCTAGAGTTGTAAGTTACACCAAGGATATCACTACTGTTAGTGCAAACATAAGTTTTTTCTTTTTTTCATGACAAACCTGAGTTAGAATGGTTAATTCAGATTGTTGAGAGTGACTTACTGAAGTAAATAAATGCATTTAAAGATTAAGGTCTTCCTTAAATCTTTGGTAAAATTTGCCTGTGAAGGTCTCTTTTCCAAGGCTTTTGTGTGGCAAGAGTCTCTGAATACTCCTTCAATTTCATTAGTATTTATGTATTTGGAAGCTTCTTATTATATTCAGTATTCAATATTAGAAAGTTATGTACTTTTAAAATTTATCCATTTGAATAAGATTGTCAAATTTCTTGGCATGTAATTGTTCTCAGTAGTTTCTTACAATCCTGTATATTTCTGTTATCTCAGTTGCCATTTCCCTGCTTTGGTTTCTGATTTTATTTATAGGTCCTCGTTTCTTCTTGATGAGTCTGGTTAAAGGCTTGTTGATTAGTTTATATCTTCAAAGAACCCACTCCTGGATTTGTTCATTCTTTGAATTGTTCTCTTAGACCCTATGTCATTTAATTCTGCTCTGATCTTTATTATTTCCTTCCTCCTACTTGCTCTGGTCTTTGTTTGTTGTTGTTCCTCTAGTTCGTATAGATGTAGAGTTAGGTAATTAACTTGAGATTTTTCTACCTGTTTTTTAGCTAGGCCTGTATCACTGTGAACTTCCCTCTTAGGACAGCCTTTATTGTGTCCCATAGGTTCGGGGCTGCTGAATGTTCATTTTCAATTGTTTCCAGAAAGTTTTTGACTTATTCCTTGATCACAGGTAACCCACACATTATTTAATAGTGTGTTACTAATGTCCATATATTTGACTGTTTTATTTTTTTCCTTAATGTTGGTTTTTAGCTTCAATGTATTGTGATCTCAGAAGATGCTTGATATTATTTCAATATTCTTGAATCTCTTGAGCCTTGTGTTTCATCCTATCATGTGGTCTGTCTTTGAAAGTGTTCCATGTGTATTTGACATAAATGTATATTTTGCTTCTTGGTGTAAAAGGTTCTGTATATATAAATTAAGCCCATTTGATGTAGAGTGTTGGTCAATGCCATGATATCCTTGTTGGTTCTTTGTTTGAGAGATGTATGCATTGTTGACAATGGATTGTTAATATCCATTAACAATGTGTTAATGGACACTACTATGTGTGTGTTACCATTGCTATCTTTCTTGAAGTCCTCCAAGATCTTCATTACATATTTGAGTGCTCCAATGTTGGGTGCATATATGTTTATACAGATTATACCTTCTTGATGGATTATTCCCTTAACTATTAATGCAGTGTCCTGCCTTGTCTCTCTTTATGCCCTTTGTTTATGCCCTCTGTTTTATCTTATGTAAGTACTGCTACCACAGCTTTTCTTCATGCCTCTTTCCTTAAAATATTTTTCCCCATTCCTTCACGTTCAGTCTGTGTAGATGTTGTGCTCTGAGGTGGGTCTGTGGTAGACAGAATATATGCAGGTCATATTTCTCATCCATTCTACTACTCTATGTTTTTTTTTTTTTATTGGAGCAGTTAATCCATTTTCATTTAAGATTGTTATTTATACACTTTTATTCATTGTCATTTTTCCCATGTTTCTTTCTCTCTCTGTGTCTCTTTCTTACATGTTCTTAAAGCAGTCCCTTTACCATCTCTTGTAAAGCTAGTTTGGTGGAGATATATTCTTTTAGTCTTCTTTGTATAGGGAACTCTTAATTTTGCCTTCCATTGTAAATGAGAACCTTGCTGGATAGAGTAGTCTTGGTTGCAGGACTTTGCTTTTCATTGCTTAGAATATAACTGGCCATTCCCTTCTGCCTTAAAGTCTTTCTGTTGCATAACCACTGGGTAGCTTATTGGAGCTCCCTTGCATGTTACTAGCTGTTTACCCCCTGCTGCCCTTAAGATGCTCTCTTTGTCTTTAAGTTCCATTGTTACTTAAGTTCTGTTATAATTATTTTAATTATAATATAGTGGCATCTGTATTTACATTGATTAGGATGCATAGTACTCCTTGGAATTGCTTGAATTTTTCTCTCTCCAAGTTAGGGAAGTATGCTGTCATTACTTTTTCAAACAGAAATATTTCCCGTTGTTCCTATTCTTCTCCTTTTGGTATTCCAATGATTTGGATATTATTATGTTTCATGTTGTCCTATAGCTCTATTAAACCTTCTTCATTCTTTTTGAGTATGTTTTCATGTTATTGTGCTGTCTTGGAATGTTTTTCTACTCTCTTCTCCAGCTTGCCTATTTTATCCTCTGCTTCATCTAGTTGGCTACTAATTCCTTCTACTTGGTTCTTCATTTCAGACATTGTATTCTACATTTCCTCCTGGCTCTTGTTGGTAGTTTTTATAGCCCTTATCATGATAGTGTATTTCACAGGAAGTTCTATGAAGCTTCCATGTAGTTCTTTGTAGTTCTCACTGAGCTCATTTAGCATCTTTATAACCATTATTTTAAACTCAATGTCTGATTGTTTGCCTCAGTGTATTTCATGTAGCACACTTCCTGGGGATTCCACTTTTCCTTATGACTGTGTTTTATTTTTTCTTTTTCTCCTCATTTTAGGTGATTCTTCGTATTTGTTTCTACATATTAAATTGATCTGCTTTGACTCCCTGTCTTCATGTTGTGAACTTCTGTGGTCAGAGAACTTCTGTGGTCAGAGACCTGTTGGACTCAGTGGTGCAGTCTCCTTGATCTCCGGAATGTGATGCTCTTAGGATGCCCTTTATGCCATTTATGTTGGTTCTCTAATTGTAATTTGGCTTTTATTGTTATTGGGTCATGTTTTGGTGGGTCTTTACATCTGTCTGGCTTACTGAGAGTCACTCTGCTCACCATATTTTGTATGCTGTTGTGTAGTTGCTGCCTGAACAAAACCAAAAAGCACAGGAAAAAAAACCCATACCTATGAAAATAACCTCAATACAAAATCACAGTATCAACAGCAAATTTGCCTGTGTTAGTAAAGTTGTAAAGAGACTGAGACTGTTATAAGAAAGGAAAAGTGATTTTGAGATGACTAACTGAAAGAAAAATGATTTCCAGAAGGTAAAGGGAAGCTTAGTAATAAGAGTAGAGAATAAGGGCAAGGCAAAGAGAGACAGAATGTAACATTCACATCATAAATAATAACAGAAGGGAAGAAGGCAGGGTATATTAAGAGAATGGAAGCATTCAGTTTTAGGCTTAAGCAGAAATTAAAACATGTGTAGTGTGAGAGAGGAAAAAAATAAAGAAAAAATAGGAACCAAATTGGAGAAAAAGATCTATGACAGAACTATCAAAAACAAATGAGTAAAGATTAATATAGATGGGATGTGAATAAGAGTGAATAAGAGGGAAAAAAGAAAATAAATAGAAGCTTAAGCGATGTCTAGAGGAAAGAGTAGTGGTTTTGTGATGATAGAGGGAGAAGGAATACTAAGGGTGAGCAAGGAAAACCAGGCTAAGAAAGGGAAAATTTTAAATTTAAGACAAAAACAAGGGCAGAGGGGGGCAAAATGGAGTAGAAGAGGGGAAAGATAAAATTTGAGAATTGCATTACAAAAATAGTGATGATGTAGAAATAAAATTGAAGAAATGTACCAACAACTACCATATCCACAATCAAAAAGCAAAGACTGATAGAAGTGTGGAGAGAAAAGGGGTATTTTAAAAACAGGAAAAAAAGTGAGATGACTAATTAAAAGAAAAATTGTTTTAAGAAGCTGGGGGTGGATTACTAAAAGTATGGAATGGAAAGAAGTTGTATCAAGATAGAAAATAAAATTTAACCCAAAAATAAGAAGAGGAAAGAAGAAGGGGAAATGAAGTAAAGGAATGGAGGAGCAAAATATGAGATTTGAAATAAACTTAATATAAAAAACTAGTGACGATATACACAAACTTGAAAGAGCAGAAGTGAGTGTTAAAAAACTCTGTGGGAGAAATAACATAAATCATAAAGAAGGCCAAAGGGAATTTATCTCAGAAACTAGTGTTTACCACTGTCTTTTCTCTCTGGATCTTCCACTAGTGACATCAACTGGTTTCAAAGTCTGGCCTTAGGTAGTCTGTACAAGGCTCTCAGCAATCCACAGTCTGTGGCAGTCTCCTTCAATTGTTAATCTAGCAAATCTGTAATCAGCAGTCAAGTTTAAGCACCACAGGGTGAGGCAGGCTCATTCCTGTGGGCAGAGGTATTGCTTCCCCTCAGGTGGATGCCATTCAGAGAGGAGTACTCTGCTTGAGCAAGACACCTCCTGCAGTCTGGGGAATGACTCAGCACTGGGATCCTGGTGGCAGTTCTGTCAGTTCTCTCCCCAAAGCCACCATCCCCAGACTCTTCTGACGTGTCTCTGGTCTGTACTGACCCTCCCACCCCTGGCCCTTTTCCAGAGCCCTGAGTAAGTTGCTACAAAATAAATTTTATGAGTTTCCCTTTCAAGAACTTTCTGCGACTCTGGCCATCTCACCTTGGCAGACAGAAGTCGCTCTGCTCTTCACTTTCAGATGTTATCTTGTTTTCTTTCTGGCTCTGGTGCTGTAGGCTGGGGAGCCCATCTTGGGTTTAGAACCCACAGTTCTCAGGGGAAACCCCTGGCCACTGAGACTTCCCTCTGGCACCTCAGCTGCCACCTCTGGGATCCAAATCAACCCTCTTGTGTGTCTTCTGTATTCTGTACCAGGCACATTGTGGTGAAACAGTTTCTTCTGTCTGTCCATGGTTATAAGACATCTCTCCCACTATTATTCAGTTGTTTTTTTCTGGATGATTTCTCTACAATTTAGTTGTTAATTCTAGACTGGTCCTTGGAGGAGGTTAGTGTAGCCTTCATATACTCTTACACCTCTTGGATTTTCCTACTGTAAGATCTCCTATTGCCATAATTTAAAGTTTAAAAATTGACTGTGACCCCAGAAACTATTGAATATGAGCCTGGAAACTATAGGAAGTAGAGAGAAGGATAGAAATCTAAGGCCTGTTGCCCTTAGAGTTTCTACAGCACCAAAAAAAGAAAAAATGGAGAAAACCCACAAGGACTGAGGTCATATGGGAAAGAGCATATCCTTCTAAGCCTCAGAACTTTTTCCACAGTCTTTCCCCTTCAGAAACTAAAGGCTCTGTGTACAGTATAATGTGCTGTTTCAAACACTAATCCAAACTACGGCATTTAGGATATACTCTTCCACAAAAAGATGTTTGATGTAAAACCCAGGAAGATTCACAACTTTTGTATAATGTCATTATGCCTGGATTAGCCCAGTTTTAATACATTTTTTTCCCTAAGAGCATGCAGTGCTTTCCTCTAACAGCAACAACAAAATGATGAAGATACTGGGGCAGAGGCTCCAAGAGGAAAAAAAAAAAATGAACACCAGGACAGGGTCCTTCTGTTTTGTTTGAAAGTGGCAGGTCTTTTCTTGTTGCTGTAGAGGTTATTATTTACATTCTTTGTTTTAAATGATGAGAGACTTTTCCAAGTCAGCCCAGAATATATGTCCCTGATGAATGGTTGCTCCCCTCACATACTTCTTTCATCACAGTATTTTTTACCCATTCACGGGTTTCTTACTCTGTGACTTCAGAGATCCATCATCACCCTGCCACCCCACACATGGGTATCCAGCAGAACAGCTCCTGCAGAGGTGGGTACTCAGACCACTGACAGGTGGTGATGCTGGAGTTCAGTGAGACAAAGGCTGCAAAGATTTTCCAAAAAAGTGATGTTAAGTTCAGTCAAGTCAAAACAGTTGAGTTTAGTGTGGGGGCCACAGGCCAGGGCTGTGTGTTAGGTTCAGAAACTGTGGTATGCAAATATATGTCATTAAAAATGTTAATCAAAAAGCTAATGAGAGTTCTTAAAAAATTAAAGGTAGAACTACCCTACAACTTAGCAATTCAACTAGCAGTCCTTTGTCTGAGAAAAACGTGGATACTAATTCCAAACGTTATACATACCTCCATCCATTACAGCTTTGTGTCTTCTTAATAACAGCCATAATATAGAAGCAACCTAGGTGGTTATCAATAAATGAATAAATAAAAGAAATGTAATATATATACCATATATGTGTAATTACACACTTGTAAATGATGAATGAACAAACAAAACAAAATAATAACAGGCTCATAGGTACAAGGAAAAAACTAGGAGTTTCCAGACATATGTGAGTGGAAGAATGGTAAAATAAATAAATAAATAAATAAATAAATAAATAAAACAGGTTAAAGGGATTAAAAGGTATAAACATCCATGTACAAAATAAATGTCTGTGGAATGTACCAAACAGCATAGAGAATGTAGTCAATAACGTTGTAATAACTTTGTAGAGTGATAGAGGGTAACTAGACCTGTCATGGTATTCACCTTGTCATTTACATCAATATGAGTCACTGTGTGGTCCACCTGAAAGTAATAGAAGATTATACATCAATTATAATCCAATTAGAAAAAAAAATACAATAAGATTCCATCTTACAACCACTAAATAGCCATTATCAAAAAAAAAAAGAAAAGAAAATAACAAGTGTTCATGATATTGTGGGCAGTTTGGAATGCTTGAGCCCTGTTGATGGGAATGGCAAAATGTTGAAGTACAGTAATGGTTGTGCAGCAATGTCAATGGACTTAATACTAATCAACCCTGGCTGGTGCGAGTCCTTAGACTGAGTGCTGGCCTGTGAACCAAAAGGTCACCAGTTCGATTGCCAGATGAGGGCACATGCCTGGGCTGCAGGCCAGGTCCCCAGTAGGGGATGCACAAGAGGCAACCACACATTAATGTTTCTTTCCCTCTTTCTCCCTCATTTCCCCTTTGTCTAAAATAAATAAATAAATACATACATAAAATCTTTTTTAAAAAGTATATAAAAATAATGCTAATGACCTTCACCCTAAAATGTTTAAAATAGTAAATTTATATTATGTATATTTTACCATGATAAAATATTTTAAAATATTTATCTTGAATGTGAGTGCCAATAGTACATTTGAACACAGAATAAAGACTGTCCTAAGTGCACCATCTGCCTCTAATGATGGTAAGAGTGATTGATTTTCAAAAACAAAAGTAGAAGGAAAAGAAAACCTGTTGCCTGGCTTTATTTGTGTGACTTCATGTCTGTCAGGTGTTCTAAGGGGTGTTATTGGTGCCCTCAGGTGAAGTGTGCTCATGGGAGAGAGTTAATCATGAGAGACTTAGTTTGTGCCCCTTAAAATGTTCCCTTTGCCTTAAAAAAAAAACAAAAAAACAGTGAATGACATGGGTAACTCTTCTCCTTCCTCCTCTTCTGCTACAGACTACATGATTCATTAGAGTTCTAACTCAGTTTCATGTCTTCAGAAAAGGTAGAAGATTTTTAAACACAAAAAGAGCTTCAATGGCCACACAGGAAAAATGACTTGGGAATGTCCCAACACATCCCATCTAAGGTGTCTTCATCCTCATCATCCCTGACATTATTGGTCCATTATTTTGTATCATAGAACTTTCTGTTCCCTGATTTTCTAATTTGTATGCCCTACTACACTCAAACTTTTTGACCATTCTTTTCACATCTGCCAGATCTTTCCCCTCCCACTTTTAGGCCCTTAAGCTACTGTGAATCATTGCATCTTTGAGCCTCCTTTGCCATCATGGGCTCTTTAGAGCTCAGAGACTCCAACACCAACTGAAATTAAATAAAATGTTTGAAACTGGAAGTGAATCTACAAACCACAATGAATTTATATTTATTTATTTTTATTATTTTCAATATTTTATTTATCCATTTTTTAGAGAGAGGAGAAGGGAAGGAGAAAGAGAGGGAGAGAAACATCAATGTGTGGCTGTCTCTCACCCACACTGCACCAGGGACCAAGCCTGCAACCCAGGCATGTGCCCCAGCCAGGAATTGAACCGGCAACCCCCTGGTTCCCAGGCCAGTGCTCAGTCCACTGAGCCACACCAGGCAGGGCTCTAGTTTATATTTATTATGCCCAGAACTTCTTCTCCTGAGGCAGAATATTCTCAAAAGTCTTGGCATTCTTTATCCCAATATTTCCTTCAAATAGATTTTTAATTGCATTAAAAATACATAACATTAAATTTACCATCATGAACCAAGAATCTGTGTACAGATAAGTAGTGCTACATGTATATTCTCCTTGAAGCAAAAGAGATCTCTAGCAATGTTTCATCAGTAAGACTGAAAATACATACTCATTAAAAAATAACACCCCATTTTGCCTTCCCAATTACCCTAATGAAGAATCTTTGTTTCTTCAAATCTGAATATGTGAGAGACTTTATATGTACTATAGCTTTATAATGTGTTTTGAAATCTGAAAACACAAGCTTCTAAATTTGATTTCTTTAAAAGTTTTTCGGGCTCCTCACGGTCTCTTGAAATATATGAATTGAGAATGATGTTTCCCATTTCCTTAGAAAATGACATTGGGATTACAATGTGTACACTGAATCTGTTGATAGTGTTTAGTAGTATGGACTGTTTAACAACACTAAACATGTCTTGTGTGTTTTTTCTCCTGGGATATATTCATGCTCAACATTCTGGAGGGGTTGATACTGCTTTCACAGCTCACATAAAACTCCCTGAGGTAAGTACAGGGCAGAGCATTGGAGGGTTTAGAATCAGGGACTGTGAGAGATTTAGAAAGCTAGATTCTTTTCCAGCTTTTGTTTTGTCTGGTTTAACTGTCTGGTCACACCATGGCTGAATCTATTCTGTAGTCCATTCTCTTCTTTCTGCCAACTGTAGCTCAAATAAAACCTTTTCATTTCATAAGAAATAAGAACCTTCTCCAATAGAAAGCATCTGTTTTAAAGAAGTTCATGACTGGTTCATTGGACAAATCACTAATTTGTCACAACTATTTGAAAGTCATCCACGAGAGATGCAGTCAAATTGTCCACTTGAAATTCTAAAGTTTTGTCTATCATAAACAAAATGAGTGAATCTATACAAGACATAAGGCATCTGTTAGCTGCAGTTCCAGGAATGACACCAGACCTCAAGACTTGGCTAATTATAAACTGACAGATCTGACAAAGTAATTTTACACATTAGGAAATGCCCCGAGCTGAGGCGCCTGTGCACTGGTGCCCAGCTTTGTTTTATTCCAGTGTGGCACCACACTGGCACCAGAGTGTCTGGGAAGATGCTTGACAACACAAATGTTTAAAAGAAAGGTAAGCAGTGGGACACTTATTCAGGGTGGGGGGAATGAGGAGCTGCAACTGTGAGGAAAATATTTACCTTCTTGAAGTACACAGGGCTGAAACAGGGTAGATTCAGAAAGTTTTTTTTTAAAATATGAAGAAAATATGCTTACATTTTGAAGTTCTTTGAATATGGTGATGGAGACAATCATTGGCCCCTGAAAATATCCTGAGTCATATACTGGATCCTGTGAGAATTATATTGTTCAGAAGATACTTGGGGTGTGTGGAGATGTTGCAGGTGGTAAGATGGAAAGACTACTTTGAATTTTCTGGGTACTCCCTCCATGTAATTATTTGTATGTTGATGATATAGAGAAAGAGTTAGCAGGGGATCAAATGATAAAATAAAAAAGGAGACATGACGATGGGAGCAGAGGAGGAAAGGTGCACATGAGAGGGGAACCTGAGACAAGGGAGAAAACATCCTCCAGAGGATAGAAAGGCAAAAACAGATTTCTCCAGGGAATCTGACCAGGGAGGAGCATCCTTCAGATCCATAGCAGGATTTCAGCACAGTGATGCCCATTAAGGAAACAGGCCTCCAGGGCTCTTACGGAGTGTGCAGACAGGCTGAATGCCTTATCCACCCAGCTGAACTTTGGAGACACACAGGTGGCCATCTGCTCATTCTTTCATCCTTTCTCTGAAATTTCCTCCACAACCCACTCAGGGTGTCATATCAGGACAAAGGGAATCATTAAGGTCTTTTCACTAACATTGGCAGGAACACTGAGCAAATTTAATGTGTGGAAAATGACAAACCCTAACCACCAACATCGTTCCTATTCTACATGCACTTTTACCTCACATGTGAGGGAGAAGAAACACAAATCTTTCAAAGAGATTCTGTAATACAACTTTGACTGCAACTACAGACTATATTCTGTGGAACATAATGACTACTTAAAAAGACAATGGGGTGCAGTCTTGGTCATGTGAACCCATTGCCTTCACTGTCCTTTGACCACTCAGAGACCTATGGGATACACCCCCAATACAGAACACAATCTTGGCTTTTGTTTGCACTTTCATAAACTCAGTGTGTCTGTTTCAAGAAGTTCACAGACAGGATACACGATACTGGAAAATAGACGCTACTTTCTGGGTTATTTTGAGCTTTGTTGGCTCTGGTTGGATTATGACCATAGATCAAAATCCTAGACATGTGTGGTCTTTATAAAAAAGGGGGATTCCAGGGGATATAAGGTAAGGTATATCCTTATATAAAGGGGATATAAAAGGTAAGGTCCTGGCAGAAATAGAAGAAAATTGTAGTGATTAGAAAAGCAGGATGGAGAGGGAAGTAAATATTGTTGTCTTGATTTAGGGGGAAGAGAATGAAGAAGGAATAGGGAGTGATGCATGTTTTCATGAAGATGTGAGGACCCCATATTGTGGATAAGGTTGAGTTTGGGGGGCAGTCTATAAGGAGAGAGTCACTGGAGTTGGAAATTTTGGGTGGGGAAAAAAGAGAGCGATTCTTCCAAATGTGGGTATGATCTTGAGTAGTAAGATGACTTTGTGGAAAAAAAGAATAAGGTCCTTGAAATCTCCCAAGTGTCTTTGATACTGAAACCAAATATTTGATTTGGGAAATTAATGACTCAGGGTGTGCCCTTGTATACATAAGGTGAAAAACAAAGAAAACAACATTGAAACAAATGAGAGCACAGGGTGGTAGAGGGGGTGGGTGTGCAGGAGTAGGGGAGTAGAGAGAATGGATCTCTAAACAGAGGTAACCAGAGAAACATGCTTCTACTTATTCCCAAGGGCAAAAGTAGCCCAAGTTTGTGGGACTTGATGGCACTGGGGAAATGAGAGATGGGATGCTGGGAAAGGGATAAGTGGAACAACAAGGCTTGGGAAAAGACTAGCAGCCACTGAGGGATGAAATTTCTAGAAAGACAGAAAGGAGAGGGCATGTACTCTGTTCAGTCTGGCTGATTGCTGGGGAGGAGGAAGGAAATGATACCGGATACTGAAGAAGTTAGGGGTACAGAGGCAGATCAAAGAAGGGCAATGTGGTAAGAAAGGTGGGCAAGCTGGTGTGTGGGTGTGCATAGGCTCCAGTCCAGGGATGTCAGTTTTCTGAGTGTAAGTTCAAGTTTTCAGTGTCTATATTAGACCAGGGCAAGGTTGTTGGTGCTCTACTCCTAAGGTGAGTCTGGGTCAGGCAGATTGAGCTTTGCCCAGAAGCCTCGTAGAATGCAAAATGTGGCTTCCTCAGTACCCCAAGTCTTCTCATCCTGAGTCTGCAACAGGCAGTCAGTGCCCACATAATCCCATTGAGTGGGACTGAGGAGGAGCCTGGCAGTGGTTGTTGGGATCCCTGTTGGAAGGGGGTAGAGGCCGGGTGTCTTTGGAGCTTAGTTTGTAGTTAGGTTTTTGATACAAATTGTGTCAAAAGCGTAGATGATTGGGAATCTTTCAACCCATAAATATAGATGTTTTTCTACTTATTTGTTTTTAATCTTTCATTGTTTTCCAGAAAATTTGGTAGGTTCAGTGTATACATCTTCCACATATCTGGATCATTTTTCTCTAAGTCTTTCATTATTTCTGGTGATGTTTGAAATGAAACTGTTTTCTTAAATCTATTTTGGGTTTGTTCATTACAAAAAAAATGAGAATGATGCTCACTGTTGATTTCGTCTTTCCAACTTGAAAGGATTTACTAGTTTTCACTAGCATTTGTGTATGTGGAGGGCATAATCTCTAGTTTTTTTGTTTTTTGGAGTTTTTTTACATATAAGATTATGTTGTATGTTGAAGAGGTTAATTTTCTTCTTTTTTTAATTTGAATACCAAATATGTCATCTACTTGCCAAATTGCTCCATCCAGGGATTCCAGTCCTTTGTTGAATAGGTGGGAAAAAAGTTTCTCGCACCTTGTTCTATATTTTATTAATCTTTTGGTGTCCTTCAGTGGAGCACTGTGTTAACTATGGGTTTTCATGTTTGCCTGTACTGACTTATAGTCTCCTTCTGTTCCTACAGTCCTTTTGTTAAAATCATTAAAAAAATCTCTCTAGAGGTCCATTTCCAGCATGTTATTCAATTCATAGGTAAGAAAATAAGTCTTGTTTAAACTGATAAAAAATTCAGGTAAAACTCTTTCAAATACAAGGTCATAAAGACCAGATTGGGCTATCTTTATGGAATAATAAAATATTTAACACCAAGTAAATGCCTTCCCAGTAACTATAAAATTTGCTTGTTTCTAGAGATGTACAGAGGATATAAGCCTGCCCCCCAACCACATATGCTAACATTTACATGAGGAGTGCGGCATGATTTTATGAAATGAAATATATTCTAAGATCAAGAAAGTTCATGAAAGGGGAAAATTTCACCTAATGATTAGGTAATAGGACACAGGAGCTGAGAAGCAGTTCTCTGTGCTAATAGTGCTGAGATGTCCATAAGAACATTTGAGGGCTCAGTCTGGGGGTAATCTTGGGTCAGAGAAGATGTCCAGAGCTCTCTTTACACATTGTCACCTCAACAAAGCCAATCATTTTTCTACAGAGATCAGGACCATCCTCAGGTGACATCTACAACTTAAATATGGACAGTGAGTGAGTGGCTAATATTTCTGGAGGTACACAGTAGCACCAGGTCCCTAGAGCACTATCTCTCTGTCACATCCTCTGTTTCCCACAGAACTTCTGAGTGTGCTAACATTTTCCAGTCAACAGCACCAGTCACACAGCATAAGGACACTGTGGTGCTGGCTGCTATACAAGTGTGACCTCCTCCACTCAGTGGTTGTACAACAGGGAGAGCCTGAAGCTCTTTTAGAAGATGAAGCTCTCCGGTGACTACAGAACTTTCACCATGGACTTTGTCAGAACAAAGGATGTGGAAATGATCAGTGTGATGTCATGAAAACCATAGTTTCTTTGAAAGTTGGCCCCTCAAAGTAGTTGTTAAATAAGAGTGACCCTTCATTCCTCACCAGTTATTAAAATCTGAATATTTTTTACTTTTTAAAAATAGATATGCTGTGAAAGTGGGAAATTGTTACAAGACTTTCACTCAGTCAATAAATGCTCACAATAAAAGCTGACATTGTCATTGTTGTTGACCTAAGGTTGCATTTTACACCAGATCTCACCATTGTTTGGTTGGTCTCAGATGCACCATCTTTACAGTGTAGAGACACTGAGACCCTCAGAGTATGGGCAGTTGTCATGTAATGACCAGTGGGAGCATGTGATGAGCTTGCAGAAATTCAAATTCCATTTTTCTCCAGGGGTCATGTGAAGAGCACCTGGAGACTGTATGGACAACAAGAATAAGCTAAAAGACAACTATGTGGGTAGTAACTCTTATCTCTTTCTCTCTGTTTGACTTCTCACTTATGAATTAGAATTCATAAATTCTAATGTCTTCTTTAGTATTCTTATTTTTATGGCAGTAGGCCATGAAAGTAGCCTTATTTGTATAAGGCTAGTATGGCTTTGTCATTTTTATTAATATAATACAATTGGAATTGTTTGTAATACAAAAAAAGCCTTCACTCAAATGTTGTAGTTGAGACTGATGCCCACAGAATTAGAAATAACATCAGTGTTTTCGGAGTTAAGTTCGACCTGATGGTTATTTTGGAGTCTCTTGGAGAACAGGGCATCACCCAAAACTAGGGTGACTGCAAGTGAAGTGGGAGTGTGAAGCTTCCTAATTTCAAGAGGCTGTTAAACTCCCATCTTATGTTTTATAGAAAAACATGCCTCAGAGCAAACTATGAGGTGTATGTCACTTTCTCTTCAATAAATAAATAATCTGGACAAAACAGTCTAAAGCAGCTATGTTGTAGGATCAAGAATACTCTTATTCATTTGATATGACATTTGAACAAAAAAAATTAAAAGATGACTACAAAGCGATATGAAGGCACAATCTCCTGGGAAATGCAATCCTGGCTCTGTTCAAGGACTCTCAGCTATTTTGCCTCTGTTCCTACATTGCTGAGAATGGACACCTCTTTATAAAATTCAGGAACTGGGAGATATACAAACTGGGTCTTGGCTGAAAGAAATTTAGTTGTGAGACTCTCCACTGTGATGAAAGCATTTTTGTTATGCTTAAGTCCTTAAGAAGGACTTAACGTTCTTCAGATTCAGGAAACTTTTAGATAGGTTCTTTCTGTCTCTGGGCCATAGTCATCTATATTTCTATACAATTTCATTAAAAATGTAATTGAATTTCAAGTTGGTAATTGCTGATCCTTTATCCATCCTTTTGAAACACACATAAGTCTTTTTGAAAGCTTCTTGCCAGTGTTAAGAAACAAAGAATATCTGTCCCAAGATCCTTGTTTCATTACTTAGAATTTTCATCTTCCTGGAGTTCCTGAGTCCAGTAGAAACATATCTTTTTGGGGGGACCTTTATAGCCAAAACAGAAAGGACATTCTATCAGAATTTTATGAAAAGTTTTGCTTTGCTTTTGGGTAAAGTCAATTAACAAGCAAAGATTCCCGTGGTTCCTTCTCTTCTAAAATCTCCCAGCCTTTGAATCAGGGGTGTTGTGTTCTGTTTCATTGCCCAATTGCATGGTCTTTCATAAAGTCTTACTTGTATTTTCAAATGTATTCAGTGTATGATTTACTTTAACACAACCACCCTGTAACTAGCTAATCATGTTGTCTTACTCAAAGCGTCTATTCTTAATGATTTTTAATGTTTGAAATTTTTCCTTATCTCCCTAATTGTTTTTAAAAAGGTTTCGAATAGACTTGCCTCTCTTCTGGCTTGATGTTCACAGCAGGAGATAGACTGACTTCCCAGATCCCCTTGCGGCCAAAATGTCTGAAATCAACCTTTGCTCAGAATCCATGAAGATGTGCGAGAATGAAAGGGTGCATTTCCACATCACACTAACCATTATCGGTGTACTCATTCCGTATATGTTTTCTTTGTACCTTCAAGAAACAAGATCACAGAGATCATAAAAGTTTTCTGGCACAAAACTCAGTGACTCTGGTGAACATGCAGGTCTCTGTTACATCAGCCACCCACAGGCCTGCATTTAATGATCCTCTTTCAAGCCCCCTTTGACCTGCAGCTCAGGGCAGACATCACAGTCCTCATTCTTTGTTTTCTTTGTTGTTTTTACAATTTCCACGTGACTGACTTTATAGAGCCTGCACCCAGAACCTGTGCTATGGGAAATTAATTCCTTCTCTGGTTCCATTTCCTTTGTTTTCCCTGGGGCCTCTGGTGAATTTGTCTAAGACTTTGGGGGTATTTGTCCACAGATGAATTGTGTATAAGCAGAGGAGATTAGGGAGCAAAGTCATGGAGAAATGAGGTCTGCTCAGAGTCAGATGAGAAATTGTAAAGCTGGGAGTTTGGTGGGTGTTAGGCATTATATGGTTTCAAGGGTACATAGAGGTGCCATATAGGAGGTTTTATTTTGGAGGCTCAGAATGAAGCTGGATAATATGAGTGAGGGCTGGATCTAACTGTAGAGAAAGAGACATGAGAGACATGTGCTCCTGTAGTGCAGTGGGGGTGCCATTCTCCTATACTAGGAAGGGCACAACAACAAGACAAGGTGGCAGAAAGAATAATATTATGAAGACTCAAATTAGTTTCCTGACATTGAGGCAATTGCAAAAACAAAATGTACAAGATTGTAGGAGTTATGAGACAGAAAATAAAGAGGGGATGAAAACAAAATTACAGTTGATACTTCCACAAATAATGGCATGGTGTAATGGGGAGCAATCACTCAAAGGGTACAGAGCTTCTAATGAGTGATTAAAATATTTTACTACTAGATAGACATGATGGATACTCAATATGGTGACTCCAGTAAATGCTGCTAAATTGTTCACTTTAAAATAATTAAACTTATTATGTAAATTTTACTTCATAATGAAATTATGCTGAATTAAAGAGATCAGATTAAAAGATATGTACTATGTGCTATTATTTATATAAAACTTCATGAGGAGGAATATGGTGGTGAGGTAGGTGGGAGCCTAACCCATTATCTCAGGCACTCAACTGGCACAACGAGCCCATCTTCTGAAGAACACAGTGAACAGCCAATGGAATCCCAGCATATCTGGAGTTTGGAAGCCAAAGATAACAGAGGACATTTAAAAACAGACAGTAAGGAGATCTTGCAGGCCATCAGGAAGGTCCTCAGGCCCTGTGACTGTGGCCATGGCTGCTGTGGTCCCTAGGCCCTATGCCAGGGATGGGGGCTGTCATAGGAGCTTTGGAGGACAGCTGGATCAATGACAGTAATTTTGCATAAACATTGTAAACATATATGCACCCAACATAGGAGCACACAAATATATTACAAAAATATTGCAGGACTCTAAGAAAGAAAGATATAGATAGCAACATACTTATAGTAGGGAATCGTTAACAACCCACTGTCCACAATGGATTGACCTTCCAAACAAAGAATCAACAAGGATATTGTGACACTGAATGAAGCAGTATATCAAATGGACTTAAAAGACAAATGCAGAACCTTGCATCCCAAAGATGCAGAATGCATATTGAAAATGTTCAGAGATAGACCATGTGATATGACACAAAGGAAGCCTCCATAAATTCAAGAAAATTGAAATTGTATTGAGCATTTTCTCAGGACACAAGGGCCTAAACTAGAAACCAACCTCAAGGAAAAATAGCAAAGACACTCAAATTCATGGACATTGAATAGAACACTAATAAACAATAAATGTGTGAGTAATGAGACAAGAAAGAAATTAAATAGTTTATGGAAACAAATTAAAATGAACACAAAAGAGGCCAAAACTAATGGGACATGCAAAGAAAGTCCTGATACAGAAGTTCATAGTGATACAGGGCTACCTAAAAAGATAGAAACATTTCAAATATACAAACTAACCTGCCACCTATAAAAACTGGAGGAACAACAACAAGCAAAGCCTGGAGCAACTAGAAGGAAGGAAATAACCAATATTAGAGGAGAATTAAATAACACAGTGTCTAAGAGATCAATTCAAAGAGTCAATAAATCCAGGAGCTTGCTCTTTGAGAAGATAAACAAGATCAACCAGCCTATAATGAGACTCATCAAGAAAATACTAGAGAGGACCCAAATAAATAAAATCAGAACTGAAAGAAGAGAAATTACAATCAACTCCAGAGATATTTAAGGATTGCAAGAAATTAGTATGAACAACAATATCCCAAGAAATTTTAACACATGGGTGAAATACACAAATTTCTAGAAACATACAGTCTTCCAAAACAGAAACAAGAAGCAGCAGAAGGCCTGAAAAGACCGACAACAGCTTGTGAAGTTGAAGTAGTAATCAAAAAATTCCTGGCACACAAAAGTCCTACATTGGACATATTCACAGGAGAAATTTACAAAAAATAATTTAAGGAAGAGCTAACCCCTATTTTTCTTGAACTATTCTAAAAATCCCAAGATAAGGGAGGACTCCCAAAGTCTTTTTATGTGGCCAGCATCATCCTCATCCCCAAAACAGATATTGACACACAAAGAAAGGAAAACACTGGCCAATATGGCTTGTGAACATAGTTGCTAAAATCCTATATAAAAATATTGGCAAACTGCAACCAGAAATATAATAAAAGATCATACACCATGATGAATTGGGATTCAGCTCAGGGATGCAAGGATGGTACAGTATTTGCAAATCAGTAAATATAATATATCATCTAAACAAAAGGAAATCAACAATCACATGATCATATCAACAGAGGATGAAAAAGCATTTATTAGAGTGCAACACCCATTTACAATAAAAAAAAACCCACAAAGTAAAGTGGGAGTAGAGGGAGCACACCTCAACATAATAAAGACCACTTACAATAAACCTGTAGCCAACATCATAATTAATGTGCAAAAAGTAAAATCTTCCCTCCTAAGATCAGGAACAAGATAAGGGTGTCCACTTCTATCACTTCTATTCAATAAAGCCCTGGAAGTTTGAGCCATAGCAATCAAACAAGAAAAATAATTAAAAGATGGAGGCACAAGTAGATAAATTTGCCTCCTCACACAACCATATGTAGGGCAACAAAAAAATTAAAAACAAAAATTTTTCAGAAGTACTAGAAAATTGATTTTCATGGAAGTCTGACAAGCAAGGAGTTAAAAAAAAAAAAAAAAACATTCATTCAGACTGGTGCACTGAGACAAATAAATATGGCCCAAGTAAGAGAATAGATCAAAGCTCTCAAAATACAATTAAGCAATGAAGAGAGAGCCAAGATATCAGATGCAGAGTTCAAAACATTGTTAATCAGGATGCTCACAGAAATGTTTGAGTATGGTCACAAAGTGCAGGAGAAAGTGAAGAGTATGTAAAGTGAAATACAGGAAAAGTTATAGGGAACCAACAGTGAAGGGAAGGAAACCAGGACTCAGATAAATGACATGTAGTAGAAGGAAGAAATAAACATTCGAACAGAACAGGATGAAGAAACAGGAATTCAAAAAATTGAGGGGAAGTTTAAGAATATCCAGGACAACTTTAAACATTCCAACAGTCAGATCATAGGGGTGCCAGAAGGAGAAGAGGAAGAGCATGAAATTGAAAACTTATGTGAAAAAATAATGAAGGAGAACTTCCCCAGTTTGGCAAAGGAAATGAACTTCTGGGAAGTCCAGGAATACCAGTGCCCAAAAGTTGGGCCCAAGGAAGCACACACCAATGCACATCATAATTACCTTACCAAAGATCAAAGATAAGGAGAGACTCTTAAAAGCAGCAAGGGAAAAGGAGACAGTTACCTACAAAGGAATTCCCATAAGACTAGCAGCTGATTTCTCAAAAAAAAAAAAGTTACAGGCAAAAAAGGGCTGGAAAGAAGTATTCAAAGTCATGAAAGGCAAGGGCCTATATCCAAGATTCCAATCTCTAGCAAAGCTTTCATTTAGAATGGAAGGGCAGATAAAGTGCTTCCCAGATACGGTCAAGTTGAAGGAGTTCATCATCACCAAGTCCTTACTATAGGATATGTTAAAGGGAGTTATCTAAGAAAAAGAAGATAAAAAGTGTGAACAGTAAAAGGACAATAAACTCACAACTATCAACAACTGAACCTAAAAAAACAAAAGAACACAAAAACAAACTAAGAAAAGAACTAGAACAGAAATAGAATCATAGAAATGGAGTTTAAATGGAGCATTATGAGCAGTGAGGGGGAGTGGGGAAAATGGGGGAAAGGTACAGGGAATAAGTAGCATGAATTGTAGGTAGGAAAGAGTCAGTGGGAGGTTAAGAGTAGCATAAGAAATGGAGAAGCCAAAGAAATTGTATGTACAACCCATGGACATGAACTTAGGGTGGGTATCCTGGTGGGGGACGGTTGTGAATGGCAGACTGGAATAAAGGGGAGGAAAGTATGGGATAACTGTAATAGCATAATCAATAAAATATGCTTAAAACAAAAAAAAAAGACATTCAAGTTGGAAAGGAGGAAGTGAAACTGCCTATAATTAATTACTACTTGGTTATTTCTATTGTGTTTTTACATGTCCCTAATTTTAATTAATAGTTGCTGAGCTTGTTGCTGCCTGAGAGACTCCAGTCCCATTTCTACTGTTGAGGAATTGGGAGCAGGAAGTGTCCCAGAGGGGTGCCTGCTAAGTTTCAATATCTTTCAGGTACTCTTATGTTCTACTTAAATTTATTTCTAAAAATATGGACAGCACAAATGCTCAGGAAAGGTCCTGCTGTGACTCCCACCAACAAATGAGTTTATAAGGGCCCCTGAAGTCATGGTGACTTTGTAGTATTGCTGTACTTTCTTAGTCAATAAGAAATATTGTGTATGGTTGTCCGGGAGACATTTTGATTGTTCGTTATTCATTCATTTGTAGATTGTATAAATATAGGATGAACTCATGCTTTAAATGTACCAGGCATTGTTTGAGGCACTGGGGATATAGTGGATGAAAGAGACAAATTGAAAATGATGGCTGATGTCCAACTATTTACTTGAGAACTAATATTTAAGTTACTTCAGGATGCCTTAGGACTTTTAATTCCAGCCAAATTACTGACTTCAGTGTGCTCCTGCAGTTTTTTTCTGAATCCCTTTGAATTTACAACACTCCTCACTTTTTCTTATGCTGCACATCAAATTCCTTAGAAAAGTCTTTGACGCAATGCTCAGATAAATCTCAAAATTGGCACTTTTTGTTCACACTTCTCCAACCATCCTAACCTATCACCTGGATGATACACTTGTCTTCCTACCAAACGCCCTGCTTGCAACCCAGCAGCCTCACAAATCCTGACTGATGTAGAGGCCAAAAATAATAATACTGTTCCTCCCACCTTCTAAATTTTTTTTGGCTCGGCTTATCATCAAATTAATAGATTGGCAGAAGGAAATAAAGTTTTTAATACATGATCATGAAGAATACACATGAGCATAAAAGTTACAATGACTGAGGATTTTTTATAATTGCCCTACAAAACATGTGGAGGAAGGAAAAAAAGGAAGCTGGCACCGTTTGTTTCAGAAGTCAGAATGAGTGCTTTATAGGTACTTGCAAAGAGTAGATCTTACATGACAAGAGAATTTTTCTGGGCAACTCAGAATCAATGGGACACTGGGGATATCTAGCCAACAGGTGACTTTCTGAAGCCCTTTTATGTACCATATGTAATCAAATTGATCTTAGTGAAGTTCCCAATTTTTCTCCTGAAGAACATTTTCTATCTGAATCTCTTGGCAGGAATGTGGAGAGGGTCAACAGTTTTTCTGAGTTTTGGTTCTTATTAAATAGCTTAAAATGAATATTCTAAAACTAAAATTTCAGTGTGGTAAAACATTGTTTTCCTTCAATAAACACAGATTAGTCCCATCTTTTTTTTTTTCTTTCAACCCTCCAGTGGCTCCCCAGTTCACTCAGAGTAAAGCCAAAATTCTGGCTGATGACTTCTTTATTTCTGACTTCATCTACTCTCATCCTCTGATCTCTCTGCTCCAATAACTTCACATCCTCAGTACTGAGCCAACACATTTCAACTGAACAAAGAAAATCACCCCAAGTATGCCTTTTATCATTCTAACATACTATCACACATTATTATTGTTACTGTTTTTTGGATTATTGTGACTCTCCCACTTGGGTGTGAGGTCTATGAGGACTAAGATTTTGCCTGTTTTATTTCTAGTGATTAGAAGTGTATCAGGGAGATAGTGAGTAGATGGACAGTATTTTTTTTTTGATAAGCTAGTAAAAATTTACAAATATGATTATGGTTAAAAGGGTAAAGTATAGAACATTATGACCTCACATAAATGGAACTCTGACTTAGATGAAGACCAGTTAAAATTATTTGAAGGAGAAACATCTGGTAGACAATGAGTCCAGGCAAACATAGAGCTCATGAGGGGCCAGGAATGAGAAGTCTAAGCAGGAAACACAGCATGTGTAAAGGCCAGGAGGTAGGAAATTTGAGTGAAGTAAATAAATTTTGCTGACTAATTTTGCTGATTCAGTGAGCTAATATGCCTGAGGTATCCAATACACAGTCAGTGCTAAAAATGGCTAGTGTTGTCATTATTGCATTCCTCTGGGTACCCATTCCATGCCCACCCACTAGGAAACAGCATTATTAAGAAAACATTAGGCTTCCAACCTGACCACATAAGCAATTCAACATTAAGCATGGGTTGCAGTTTGACTAATGTATATGTTACAGACAATAAACCACCCATATGTAAATTTTCCAACATGATGAGTGTTGGTATGTATACATACACCATGTGTATCCATTTAACCCAAAAGTTTCTCCCATGCTGTTGTAATCCCTTCCTCTGCTTTCCACCCAACCCCCAGAGTTTGCAGACAATTACTTGTTTCCTTTCTCAATATATAAGTTGACATATTCTGGATTTATTTATTTATTTATTTATCTATTTGTCTATACTTATTTATTTATTTAAGTGTTGGTCAAGTACATTTGTCTCCATTTTCTCCCACCACACCCCCCACCCCCACCCACCCCTGTCTTCCATCCTGGAACATTCATTTTTGGATTTGGCCATGTGTCCTTTATATGTGTTTCTTGATGGCCTTTTCCCTATTTTCTCCCATTATCCCTCTCCCCTCTCCCTTCTGTTTACTGCCAGTTTGTTCTTTATTTCAATGTCTCTGGTTATATTTTGCTTGCTTGCTTGTTTTGTTAATTAGGTTCCACTAATAGGTGAGGTCATACGGTATTTGTATTCCACTACCTGGCTTATTTCACTTAGCATAATGCTCTCCAGTCACATCCATGCTGCCATGAAGGGTAGGAGCTCCTCCTTCCTCTTTGAGGTGTAGTATTCCATTGTGTGAATGTACCAAAGTTTTTTGATCCACTCTATTACTGAAGAGCACTTGGCTATTGTAAATTGCTCTGCTATGTCTTTTGGGTGCATAGGTTCTTTGAATTGGTGTTTCAAGATTCTTAGGGTATAATCCTGGATTATACTTACCCTTATGGTGGCAAGGGGCACAGAGAAATTACCATTATAATAGTAATTATAATCTAGGATTACCAATGCTGGGGCAAAAGGCAGTTCAATTTTTAGTTTTCTGGGGAAGTTCTATACTGTTTTCCATAGTGGCTATACCAGTCTACATTTCCACCAACAGCACATATGGGTTCTGTCTTCTCCACAACCTTGCCAGCACTTGTTTTTTTGTTGATTTGTTCAGGATGATCTTTCTGACCAGTATGAAGTGGTAGCTAATTGAGGTTGTAATTTGTATCTCTCTGATGGCTAGTGATGCTGACCATCTTTCTATATGTCTTAGGGCTTTCTGTATGTCCTTCTTGGAGAGGTGTCTGTCCAGGTCCTTTGTATGTTTTTTTTTTAATTGGATTGTCTTCACAATGTGCAGTTGTGTGCATTCTTTATATATGTTGGAGATCAAGCGCTTGTCTGAGGTATCATTGGCAAACGTATTTTTCCATTCAGGTGGTTCCCTTTTAATTTCGCTGATGTTTTCTTTAGCCATTTAGAAGCTTTTCAATTTGATAAATTCCCATTTGTTTATTCTTTTCTTTATGTCCCTTGCTCTAGAGGATATACCAATTAAATTATTGCTGTGTGGAGTAAATGAAATTTCCCTGCCTTTGTTCTCCTTTAGGACTTTTATGGTGTTGTGACCTATATTTAAGTCTTTTATCCATCTTGAGTTCATTTTTGTATGGTGTAAATTTGTGGTTGAGTTTCATATTTTTGCATGTAGCTGTCCAGATCTCCTAACACTATTTGTTGAAGAGGATATTTTTAAAGATTTCCCACTATGATCAGGAACAAGGCAAGAGTGTCTTCTTTCACCACTTCAATTCAATATAGTATTGGAAGTTCTAGCCACAGTGATCAGACAAAAAAAAATTGAAAACACCTGAATTGGAAAATCAGAAGTAGTACTGTCATTGCTTGCAGTTGTCATGATAGTGTACATAGAAAACCCTATAGACTCCACCAAAAAATTACTCAACCTAATATATGAATTTGGCAAAACTGTGGGATACCAAGTCAATATTCACAAGATGAAAGGTCATCAAGGAACATGTATAAAGGTTCCAAAGACAAAAGCAAAGGGCAGTAGTATTGAGGTGTGAGATGGAGGTGGGTGGGCTGGGGGAAAGTATTGGTGAGAAAATGGAGACAACTGTACTTGTTCAACAATAGCAGAAAAATTGAAGGCACTTTTGTACATCAACAGTGAAATATGAGAAACAGGAGTCAGGAAAAAAATCCCATTTGCTATAGCAACAATAAAGTTAAGTACCTAGGAATATACCAAACTAAGGCTGTAAAAGACCTGTCCTTAGAAAACTATGCAACACTGAAGAAAGAAATTAAGAAAGACACAAATAAATATAAGCTTAAACAATGTTCATGAACTGAAAGAATGAACATCATGAAAATGTCCACAATGCCCAAAGAAATTTATAGATTCAATCCAATCCTTATTAAAGTACCAATGACATATTTCACAGGTATAGAACAAATATTTCAAAAATTTATATGGAACTCTAAATAACCCTGAATAGCCTCCACAATTCTGAGGAAGAAGAACAAAGTAGGAGGATTACAACACCTGATATAAAACTATATTACAAGGTCACTGTAATCAAAATGGTCTGATACTGGCAAAAGAACACACACAGATCAGTGGAAGACAATAGAGAACCCAGAAATAAACCTATGCTTCTATGGTCAATTAATATTTGACAAAGGAGGTAGAAGCATAAAATCTTTATTGTTTTCCCAAACTCTGTTTCTCACCCCTCACACCCATCCAACTCTGTGAGAATGGCACCCCCACTTCACTGCATCATCTCCAGTTGCTCCTCCATCAATAGGTACTGAGTGCCTCATTCATATTTTTCAGCCACATCATCATCCCTAAAATATTTCTTTTTTACAGTAACCCTTGATCCCCTAGAAGCTATATGATGCCTACATCCCCTAAACCCTTCAAGCTTTACAATTCCTAATCCTGACTCTGAGCAGACCCCATCCATCTACAGCACAGAATTTTACCCACCTCTGCTTATCCACAATCCACCTCTGGCTGCATCTCCAAGGAGTTCACCCAAATGCCCTATAGATCATGAGAAACAGGATAGAAAAACTGAAGAAAAGTGGAGACTTATTTCCGATATCCCAGGTTCTGGTTGTGAAGTATCTAAGAACAGGCATGTGGAGTTTATGAAAACAACAACAAAAAAGAGTGAGTACATTAGTGTGTGACCTAAACTCCAGGTGAGAGAGAGGGTTCAAAACAGGGTCATCCACTGCAGATGTGTGCATAGCTGATGTGACCCAGACATGAATGTTTACTAGAGTTGTTGACTTGCATGACAGAATATTGTTTATTCTGTGATTTTGCTCCTTAAAGTGAAGTGAACATGAATGTGAAATGAGACCACTCTTGATGGTGAGTCCACTATGGAGGTAATCCTTTTCAATCCTGCACATCTTCTGAGATTCTGGCACAAAGACTTCTTCCAGGAAACCTATGGTTCCAGAGAGATTTGTTTGTGCAGTCAGGTCATCTCCTGTTGTGGACAGCAAGTAAGAAGAGAAGAAGGAAAATGGGAAAGTCTTTATTTGGAGGATTGTACCCAGATTAAAAAAAATTGGGAGGTTTGAAAATATAGTAAGTATTGGCACTGTGAGCAAGATGACAGCATTAGCCAGTTATAGGAAGGTGTTGTTAAAGTAAAACAGCTGTAGAACAAGTCTGAAAATGTGAGAAAGACTTTATTCAAGACCATGCAATGTGGCAGTGAGAGTGAACTCAAAATTTCTGAAAAAGAAGGCTGGGAAGAATTTAAGACATCTGTGTTCGTTAATTGTCTTTACACAAAAGAAAAGTAATGCATCTCATGAAGTTCAACACAATGTCACTTTACATCTTGATTATGAATGTTCTCACCCAAGTTAGGCTTCTACCATTTTCTCTAGACTGGGACACAGGGAATCCAGGAGAATAAATTTCAAAGGAATGAGCCTAAACCTTCTAGACAGAAAACTAAAAATGGAACTACCTTTGACCCAGCAATTCCACTGCTGAGATTATACACCAAGGATCCTGAAACACAAATCGAAAAGAACCTATGCACACCAATGTTCATAGCAGCACAATTTACAATAGTCAAGTGCTGGAAGCAACCTAAGTGCCCAGCAGTAAATGAGTGGATCAGAAAACACTGGTATATTTACACAACGGAATACTATGTAGCAGAAAAAAAGAAGGAGCTCCTACTCTTTGTCATAGCATGGATAGATCTGGAAAGCATTATGCTAAGTGAGTAGGGTTTTTCTATTTTTTTATTGTTATTCAATTAAAGTTGCCACATTTCCCCTCCATTACTCTTCCCTGCTCGACCCACCCTCCCATCTCTCACATTCCAACCTCTCGTCCATTGTCTTTGTCCATGGGTCTTTTATACATGTTCCTTGACTTGCCCCTTCCCCTTTTTCCCCTGTTTTAAAAGTATTCATTTCCAAGGATTCAATAGGTCCTTTCTGGGAGATTGATATCAGTGGGGTCAACAAGGCTGCAGAAAGGCCAGTTAGGAAAATGTAACAATAACACTACAAAGGAGTGAAGGTGGCTTGGCCTGGAGCAATTTGTTTCTATCTACACTTCTTAGGCTGACTGCAGGTGTGCTGATGGTTTAGAGATTACTGCAAGACCAATAGAGACATCAAGGATGAGGGTCAGATTTCTGAACAGAACATAAAAAGGATAAAATTTTCCTTGGCTGAGAAGAAAAAGACTCTTAGAAAGTTAGGTTGAACGTTAGGAGAATTAAAATCTTTGGTGGTGCACGTGTTTCATTATAGGTGCCCTAATGACGTCTAGGTTAGATGCCCCAGATTAGCTTAACTCATACTCTTTTGAACTTGTTAGAAAACATACAATTTAAGAAGCTGACACAGCAATTGTTGGAATCTTTGAAAACAGATTTAAAGTAAGAGTTGTGAAAACGGAAAGTGGTTTTGAGATGTGAATTTTGCCACTCCTAACACTCGAGGGCACAGGGACTATAGAGGAGATGTGGCCAGAGGGCAATTCAATGTGCATATTTCCCAGGGAGTAGTGACAAGTTCTTTGTGAGGCACATCTCCAGTCCTGTATGGAGATTATTCTGGAAGTTCCATCTTTAATCTGCTTTCAAATATATAAGTAAAATATAAAAATTATGTTAAATATATAATTTTATTTAATATGTAAATAAGCAATTCTCTTCTGGAAATAATTAGAATTGGTTTATGAAAATTATTCTTCTTAATTGGCTTGCACAAATTAAGACAGATAACAAAAGCTGACACAATTTCTACTGTTTTAATTACCAACAATTTTCATGAATAAAACAGTGCTGCTTTTGTCACAAGTATTAATAACACATCTAAAGGAGTTGTCAATGACATACACAAAATTGATATGTTGAAATATGGTTGAAATATTTTATGTCTCTAATGAGAATAATTGTAGCTATAATAATTATATGATCCTGATATCAAAAACTAGCAAACAAAAAACAAATAACACATCAGTGTCCATCTATGCCATTCAGTCCAAGATCCGAGAAGTCTGATTTTTCTCAAAGAAATTTTAATCAGTGTGTAAGGCTCAGAGAGGGCATATACTTTTTGATGTGAGCACCTACAATCTTAAGTAGATTTTGACTACCACTTAATTTGAATCATTAAATCATTGTTTTGTGTTTAATATTCATGCTCAGAGCAAAGCCAGTTCCTAACTTCTTCAGTTAAATGTTTTTTCTTGACTTTGTGACAGCGCTGGACATTGCCATGTTAATCCCTGTATGTTGGTGTGTTCTGTTCAAAGTGAACAGAGGAAGGTTCTGGGTTTTCTAGGCCACACAGAAAACATCTTCCCCAAACCATGAGAGCTCCCTGGATAGAACCAAAGTCTTCTCCACATTACATTCTTTGAGGCTACTTATTAACTTTCTCACTATTATGCATTATATAATATAAGGTTTTCTTTCTTTTTTTAAGATTTTATTTATTTATTTTTAGAGAGGGAAGAGAGGGAGAAAGAGAAGAGAGAAACATCAATGTGCAGTTGCTGGGGGCCGTGGCCTGCAATCCTGGCATGTGTCCTGACTGGGAATCGAACCCACGATGCTTTGGTTTGCAGCTTGTGCTCAATCCACTGAGCTATGCCAGCCAGGGCAGGTTTTCTTTCTTGAAAGATGAAGAGTCAACTTCTTTCTATTCCATTACCAACACACACAGGAGCAAATTTCCCATCCTGTCTTTCCAGTAGTTTTCTAAATAACAATATTTAGTGTAGATTTTATTATATCTAATTAATGCTATTCACATTTGAGCAAACTAGCAAAGATTTCTTTACATTTGAATCTTTGAAATGCATCAGAGATGAGGAACTTACCTTTTGTGAACTGTAGAGGTGAGAGTGAAATGGTTCTGCTCATTAGACACTTGTAGTGGCAGAAATAGTGCAGATAAAGCCCAAACTCCTCCAGTCTCTTCACAGCCCCTCCTGGTTACTTTCCATTGGTGCTGCCCTCTGGCAAACACATTATAAATGGAAGATCCCGACAGGGTCAAACTATTTTTCCAACCCAAGGGCACTCCTAGGGACCAAACCAGAAAAAATCAGTGTCAAGTGAATGTAAGCCTCTTCATTGAAAAGTCAATAAGCTTTTCAGGATGGTGAAGTCAAAGTATTAAATCTATTGGCAGCTCTTCTTAGTGACTGCACAGATTGTGAACCCATGAAGTCTACCTTCCCCAGAAGAGTAAAGGAATTTGTTCATCTTCCAAGACAATTTCTCATCAAACTCAAGTCATAAAAGCTCTACAGCTTACTACTAGTGCCATCCTTAATGATTTGAACTACAAGCTTTCTTACTAGAAATGATCAAATGCACAAGTTTTCAAAATGTCTTAGTAGACACATGGGCTTTGAAGGGTGGAAGCTGATGCCTGCTAATGTTGGTGTTCTAAGACAATATCATTAGTGACAATGGTGACACCAGGGGAAGATCAGCTGTAATTGATTGGCAGTTTAAGTAAAGCATGAGCTAGCTATAGCAACATCCGTGTTTGTGACCATTTGGATCTGCCACATCTATGAAGCTTTTTGGCTCCAATAGTCTGGGGTATGCTGGATGTACCCTCCAGAGTAAAGGACAAGTTGTTGTGCTTATACCTCTATCTAATCAATGTTAGAAGAATAAAAGGTGTTTTGTGAAGTTTTGGTGAGATCTGTTAAGAGAATTACATGCAGACTTGTAGGCTTTGGGGCAAGGCCATGCCTTGTGCAGCAATACTACAATAGCTCCTGCACCAGATCAGATTTAATCCTCAGAGGAGTGAAACTGTCTAAATGTGAGCTGTAATGTGGACAAGGTAGCCAGAATTCCTCCCTGTAATTTGTACTCACCAACATAAAGTCATGTGGGAAGAGCAGCATCCATCACAAATGGAAGTGATAGATCTGGATGAGACAAGGGTAGGTGGCCAAGACCATTGGCACCTACTGTTTTATCACTGTCCAATGCCATGTAGCTCTCACCATGGAATCACAGAAACTCACTGCCATTAGTCAACAAAGACTACATTAGTATTAATACCAAAGTTTCCAAATATATCTTTTTAACAAAAAGAACAGAAATGTAATGAACTCATGCAAATAACTTTATTGACATATAAGCAAGAATACTCCAGAGAATTTAGAAATCCTTTGAAAGACATCAAAGTGGAAGGCAAAGAACAGTGATGCTATTCACATGGGTGTCCTCATGTCCATTCCCTTTGTCTAAAACACTGTCCTGGTGCCTCCACGTGTTTGCATGGAGAAGAGGATAATCTTATCCTTTGAGATCTGATCTTTTTTGCTAGCTCTTGTAACAGAAAAATTGTGTTCTTCTATAAGTCTAGTAATGTCCTAGAGCACAAAAGTAAATGAAATCATATTATCTGGGAGAAATAGGTGGGGCTGTCTGTATATCCCTGGTAATCTTCCCAAGTGAAGGCAAAGAAATATGGACAGTGCATTATTTTTTACCTGAACTGCTGAACAAGGCACTACATAAATATATTCCTTAAAATATTTAAATAAATGGTTGGTAATAAAGTATGTGGATTTGGAATCACAGGATATGTGGAAATAACTATTTTATTTATGGCTCTGAGATTATGTACAAGTCTCCATCCTTTTTATTTGATTTCTTTACCAGCAAGTTGAGAAAATTAAAGAAACTTCTATATAGATTATGTCTCCTTTTAAAGTAATTTTATATAATGGGTTTAATTACAGCAAGTGCATCAGGTCTTCAGGTAAAATGACAAATATTAGGCAGAGGCAAAGTATCCTCAATAGTTATTGTAATAGGAGTGGGCGATTGATCTCAACGATGTCTGTACTGGAAAGAGCCCAAAGTTCCATTGGAACAATGTGTAAGGAACGTTCAGTCTCAAGGTATTTTTTTCATCCTGTGGAAATTCTTTTATAATTAGTATTTTCCCAATTGTTTCAGTATTCAAATGCACTGCACCCTTCCAGGAAAAAAAATATGTGGGTGCCATGAGTTTAAACAAAATCTCTCCCTGTCAAGTAAACTGAGGCTTATTAGAACAGTAAATTCATAAGGTGCCTCCTAACAATTCGTAATTGGAAGGGGATAGGTTGTGACTTAAGGACAATTGTTAGTTGAAAAGATATCCCTACAATCTGCACCAAAGCTTTACTCTTATTTGGATGTTGTTAAGAAGAGACAAAGTAGTCCCAGTACCTACAAAGGCTTTTGGAATTTCCCCTATTATTCTAAATTTAATTTCTTTTTAACTATAAGTAAGGAGAAAAAGGAGCAACTTTATATTCCACTGAGCAGCCATTTGCTTCCTTTGGTATTTTTTTCTTGTTTTGAATTTTATTTAAGTTTTCTCTATCCCTTTTTCAAGGGAACAGACTTCTCTTCAGGCGTTTGTCAGTGAACCTTATTTGGCAAATCTGTGGCTTCACTCCCAGGAAGCCATAGGTGCATTCACTGGGGGAGGTCAGAATAGCCATGACCTTGTGTCCCAACAGTTCAACAAGGAGGTCGGAGGGGATAATAGGGACAAGGTTTTCAGGAATAACTATAATGGACACAGGGGAAAAACCAAGGCCGCGTGGAATCAGTGGAGGGAGGTGTGTTGGCTGGGGTAGGGGTGAGTGGTGAGGGGAAAAAGCAGGCAACTGTAATTGAACAACAATGAAATAATTTCTTTAAAAAAAATTCTTGAAAACCCATCAGAGTCCTAGAGAAAATCTTTGAAATTTTTAGGTACATTTTTATATTCTTTTTTAGTTTTAAGGATACATATAATCCTTCCTTGCCCTCTGCTTAAAACCATTTTTTTTTCCTAAAGGGGTTGCTAGAATTCCAGGATTATTTTTATCTATTTTCTATTGTCATTTTCTTCAAGATTATTAGGGAATGGTAGTGGAGGAGATATAAAGGAGATAAAAGTGTATCAAATAGGAAATAAAGAAAGAAATTCAGACTAAATAAAAAAATGTCTCAGAGGCAACGAATATAGTGAAGGAAGTATAGAAGGAGGAGGTGTGTAGTGCTGTCATTCATTAGCTATAGCAGCCTTTAGTTCAGAGACAGTCCCTAAAAATTTTTATTAATTTTTTAAAAAGAGGATTTACCTGTGCTTCTTCTAGCAGCTTCTAACTTCCAACAAAGATATGCTTGCCATTTATTCAATTAAAATTTAGAGCTCTATTGTTCAAAAAAGTTGAATGCCAAAATTAATTAGATGTCAAAAGAGTTGCCCCTCCTAAATTGATCTCTCTTCTAATAAAATCTTTACATTTGTGTAAGTTCGTGCAAATACCGTCTTCTTATTTTTGGCCCTCTGCCAGAGTAGTAATGAGGGAACTGGGGTTCAATTTTTGTAGCCTTGGAGGCTTGGTTTCCCACATCCATTTTACTATTTTTATTAACTTTTAAATCTGATGTATTTCTCCCCAGCCATCATTCTTTGAGGGTTAATGGTTAGTAGAGTCCAGATGTCTTCCAGCTTGCAGACAACACAAAGTTCTGCATGCAGTTTGGGGATTGTGTTGGTAATGTTCATTTAAGAGCAGGAAACAGATCTATCCACCTTGTGCTTAGCAGGCTGCATCCTACTCTTATTTTCAATGTATCTCTTGCAACCTGTTTTCCTGACAAGTTTCCCCATTTTCACTTACAGCTGCCAGGTGTTTCCCTTTTACTTTTTATTGTTTTAGAAAAATATTTATGTATTTATGTATTATTTATTTATTTATTTATTTATAGAGGGAGAAGGAATAGAGAAAGACAAACACTGATGTAGGAGAGAAACATCAAGTGCTTTTCTATTGTGGGGACCCTGACATGGGCCAAACCTGCCACACAAGCATGTCCCCTGACCTCTAATCAAACCAGAGACATTTTTTGGTCTGTGTGAAAATGCCCAACTAACTGAGCCTCAGCAATCAGGTTTCCATTTGTTATTCAAATAGAAATCATGTCATCCAGCTGTGGGAGCAAAAGATGTTTTTCCTCTCACCTTTCAATTCCTCTAGGTAATCTAATAATCAAATTACTAGAGGCAGATTAATGGGAGACAACATACAGAGTTTATTACACTAATGAATATTCGGAAATGAAAAACAGAGACACACAAAAAAGTGTTGGGTAGTTAAGACATATGCTGTTCTGAAGATAAAGAACAAAAAGCATCGTGGTTTGAAGCTTTAGGACACATACACATATGCGTCCCATAACATGGAGATTCCAAAGCAAATAAATAGTAAATAAATATTGGCTTGGCATTTCCATGTGAATGTTCCTCCTTCAGCTGGTCCTCCTTCGAGGTACTTCCCAGGCAATTAAGAGGGAAGTTCTCATTGTATTTTATTTTTAGCCTTCTGGTTCCCAATAACAAGAGCAGAATCCATATTCTAAAAGGCACATCTGGGGTGGCAACCAGTCTTCCATTCACAGCCCAGCCACTACCCTCCAGTTGCCTGAACAAATCTAACTGAAAGCTCAATCCCACTCTATCTAGTCATTAGTTAAAGACACTATATACCTAAATTATTACCAAACAAGATAAAGTACTGACATTCTTTGGCCATCTAAATATATCAACACCTGACTTATTACAGAAAATTGAAAAGTTACATTTGAACCTGCTAATAAAAATGTTCCTAGCTTTGGTGTTCATTGCTTTCCTATCATGGGGACCTTAATTCCTGGATAGTAACTCAATACATGTGTTGTGATCTCATCCACACCTGTTCACAAAGAACTGGGAGTCCTGTGACCCTGGCTCACATCTCAGTTTAGTGTTTATGCTATCATTATTTGTTGCTTATTCTTCTCGGTTGTGTTTTCATGTGTCCCTAATTTCAATTAGTGTATATGAGCATGTTGCTGCCTGATGTTTCTCCTTTCCACAGTCCCCTTTCTACTGTTGAGAAATCGGGACCAGAAAGTCTCCTAGAGGGGCTCCTGGTCACTTTGATTATCATTCAAATACTCCTACATTTAACTTAATTTAGTTCCTAAATTGCCTACAGCAGGAATGCTCCAGAGAGGTCCTGATGTGACTACAACAACAGATGAATTTATAAAGGCCTCTGCAGTCATGGTAACTTTGTGGTATTGCAGTATTGTCTTAGTCAATAAGAAGTGCTATGTGTGGTTGTCCAGGAGACATTTTTATTGTTCATTGCTTGTTCATTTGTAGATTCTGTGAATGTGCAATAAATTCATACTGTAAACCTACCAGGCACACTGTGTGAGGCCCTGGGAACACAGTAGTGTATGAAAGACACACTTGACATGATTGCTGATGTCTAAGTATTTACTTGACCACTAATGGTTAAAAGGCACTTCAGGATGCCTTCAGGTTTTTAATCCCAGCCAAGTAATTGACCTCATTGTGCTTCTGTACAATTTTTCTGAATCTCTTTGTGTTTGCACAACACCTCTCTTCTTCTTACAACACACATTACATTCTTTGGAAAACTCTTTGACTTTAGGGGCTCAGAACAAATCCAGAAATTGTAACGTCTTTTCACGCTGGTCCAACAATCCTTACCTGTCATTGGATGGTGCACTTGTCTTATTCCTGAGCTCCCTGCTTGCAACCCAGCAGACTCACAAATCCCGGCTAATTTGAAGGGTAAAATATAATAATATTGTACCTCCCACCTTCCAAATATTTTTGGCTTGCCTAACCATCAAAATAACAAACACAGATTAGCAGAAAGAAATAGTTTTTAACATGTGATCATGGATAATTCACAGAAGCATAAACATTGCTATGACTGTAAGGCAACATTGGGTACATAAAAAATTTTGAAAAAGGAGAAAAAAGGGAAAGTAGGGTCTTATATTTCAGAAGTCAGAGAGTGCTTTACAGGTAATCGAGAAGAGCAGGCCCTATGAAACTGGAAAAGTCACGGGCATTCTGGCTGCCTGTCACTACCAAATCCAATAAGCAATGACAGTGATGGAATCTTTTATGGGCGCTTTATTCACATGGCCTGTGATCTGAGCAGAAGGCGGGTTCATACCCTAACCAACCATCTTGTCTTTTCTTTCCAGGCCAGACCTTTTATAAGGTGGGGGTGGGTAGATAAACAAAGTGTGGTGAGGGCTTTGAAATTCAGAGAGGATTAGGTGAGCAAAGATGTAGCATTCCTGTTCTGCACAGTTAGCTGTTCTTAGGGAAGGGTGGTCCTCTGCTCTCCCTGGAACAAAGGTTCAAATGTCCCCAGGTGGTAATCTTGGATCAGTGCCCCAGGGGGCCAACTGTTTTCCTAAGAGCCAGGATGGCCCTTATCAGTACTTTCTAAAATAAAAGCTTTAACATACACATTACTTGCTAGACTTAAAACTTTTTACCTTAAGCTAAAATTTTCCAAGTCTTGAGTCCCCTATAGCCTATATGGAAAGAGAATTTTCTGGGCAACTCAGAATCAGTGGGACACAGTGGGTATTTAGACAACAGGTGCCTTCCCAAAGCCCTCTCATGTACCACACATAGTCAGTTAGCATAAAGTGAATTCTCCTGAAATTCATTTCCTGTTCGAATCCCTTGGCAGGAATTTAGGGAGGGTCAATGGCTTTTTTCTGCATTTTATTTCCTAATAAATAGCTTAAAATTAATACTCAAAAATCAAATGGGCAGGATGACAAAAGCTTGGTTTCTTTAATATAGACAGATCGCTCAAATCTCTGTTTTGTGTTTCAACTTTCCAGTGGCTCCCCTCTTCACTCAGAGTAAAGTCAAAGTTCTGACTGATCGATTCTTCATTTCTGACTTCATCTACTCTCATCTTCTATTATTTTTCACGGGGGGTCATTATTGTTGTTCAAGTACCTGTCTCCATTTTCACCCCACCACTGCCCCCTGCCCCACCCATGCCTGCCTCTCACCTTTGAACTTACCCCCTTTGGCTTTGTCCATGTATCCTTCATTCATGTTTCTTGATGGCCCTTCCCCTATTTTTCCCCATTATCAGTCTATCCCCTCTGCTCTGGTTACTGTCAGTTTGTTCTTTATTTCCATGACTCTGGTTATATTTTTCTTGCTTGTTTGTTTTGTTGGTTAGGTTCCACTTATAGGTGAGATCATATGCTATTTGTCTTTTACTGCCTGGCTTATTTCACTTAGCTTAATGCTCTCCAGTTTTCTCCATGCTTTTGTGAAGGGCAGGAGCTCATTCTTTCTTCCTGCTGTGTAGTATTGTGTTAGGTTCACATACTTGGGCTAAGCCAACATATTTGAATTGAACAAAGAAAATCCTCCCAAGTATGACTGACTTTGTTGCAACATACTATCATACATTATTGTTGTCACTGTTGTTTGCATTATTGTGTGACGCCCCCAATGGCATGGCATGTCTATGAGGACTGAGATTTTGCCTGTTTTATTTCTAGTAATTGAAAGGTTTTCTTAGGCTCCGCTGAGCAATAAATGCTAATCAGCCACAAAGTTAGGCACTATAGAGCTTCATTGGAGTTTGCGCACCTGGACAAGGTTCTCTGGTCTAAAAGGTGGGGCCGGGGAAGTCCTGCCCCAGCAGGGAATATGGCAGGGTTTTATCTTGTTTGGCTCTCTTCATGGGAGCTGGGAATTGGTCCTCTTTTAATAAAGAGGCAATATAACATTGGTGATTCTTCTTGCGCCCTTCTTAAGTCAGTTGGGCATCTTTTCCAGGGTTATAGTTCAGCCGCTATGTTTGTAGTTCAGTGCCATGTTCGTAGTTCAGCCGCGATTTTTTCTTGTCCCACCCATCCTGACAATAATTACAAGTTTCAGGGAAATGGTAAAGCCAGGGCTGGTGTTCTCTGATAAATGAGTAAAAAAATTACAAATATCAGAATAGTAAAAAGGGTAAAATCTAACGTGTTATGACCTCTCATAACTGGAATCATGACTTCGATAAATTTAGGATCAGTAGAAACTTTTTAAAGAGAAAAATCCGATAGAGAATGAACCCAATCACATCTGGAGCTCATGAGGGGCAAGAATGGAAGTCCAGGCAGAGGACACAACATGTGCAAAGGGCAGGAGGTAGGAAATTTGAATGAAGTCAATGAGTTTTACTGAGTCATGTTTGTGATTGAATGAGATAATGTGCCTCAGGTACACAGTATGCAGTCAGTGCTAAAAAATTGCCACAGGTATCATTATTGAACTTTTGCGGGTACACTTTCTGTGTCTGCCCTTTGGAAACAGCAGTAACAGAAAAACAATACACTCTCCTTCTGACCACACAAGGAATTCATGGTATTAAGCATAGATTAGAACTAGACTGATATAGAAGTGAAAGACAATAACCCACACATATGCAAGGCTTAAAGTCTGATGAGTGTTGGCATGCACACAAACTCCAGTGTTTCCATTTCACCCAAAGCTTTTCACGTGCTTTTGTAATCCCTTCCTCTCCCCACCCAAATTCCAGAATTTTCAGGCAATTACTCCTTTTCTTTATTTTTCCTTTTTTAAAAAAAGATTTCATTTATTTATTTTTAGAGAGGGAAGGGAGAGAGAAAGAGAGAGAAACACCAATGTGTGGGTGCTGGGGGCTATGGCCTGCAACCCAGGCATCTGCCCTGACTGGGAATCAAACCTGCGATGCTTTGGTTTGCAGCCCACACTCAATCCACTGAGCTACACCAGCCAGGGCCACAATTACTCATTTTCTTTCATTTTTGGTAGATTCATTTGCTCTTTCTCAAATTTTGCATAAATAAAATCATGTAGTATGTTTTCTTTTTAATGTGGATTTTTAATTCAGCATAATTATTATATGAGGTAAAATTTACATTATAAAAAGTGAAAAAGTCATTGGCATTCAGTTTAAACACAATGTTGTGCAGCCAACATGTCTACCTGGTACTAAAATAATGTAATTACCCTTATGAAACACTGTGCCTATTGAAAGACTGCTCGCCATCAGCCCATACCCTAACTTGTGGAAAGTACCAATTTTAATCGTCTTCTCCTCCACCTCATTATCTGCCCCATATACCCTGTCTAATGACCCCTGCTGGCTGGTGCTTCCACTTGTCTTAATGTCAGAAAACTAATGTGAGTCTTCAAAACATTATCCTTCCTCCCCTCCCTGTGTCTTACCCTCATATCCAGCCTAGTGTGGAAGACAGACACTCCCACTTCACCCAGCAAGCTCAAGTGGTCCCTCAAGCAACAGGTAGGTCAGACCCTCATTCATGTTATTCAGCTTCATTCTGAGTCTCCAAACAAACCTTTCTGCATGGCACCTTAAACATACAATGCCTAACCCCCTCTCACCTCCCAGACTTCACAATTTCTCATCTGACTCTGAGCAGACCCCATTCCTCCATGACTTTACTCTGTGTTCTCCTCTGCTCACATGCAATCCACCTCTGGACAGGTTCCCAAGGATCTCAGTCCAACACACCAGAGCTGCAGGGAGCAGAAAATGAATAGAACCAGAAAAGATATTTATTTCCCCTTTCCTAATTCTGGTTGCAGGCTCTTTAAGGACAGGCATGTGGAATTTGTAAAAAGAACAACAACAACAACAAGAACAACAAACAACAACAAAGAATGAGGACAGTGATGTCTGCCCTGAGTTGTACATCAAAGAGGGCTTGAGAGAGGCTCATTCAGTACAGGCTTGTGGGTGGCTGATGTAACAGAGACCTCCATATTTACTTGGTAGTTGAGTCTCATGATAGGATGTCTTTTACAATCCCTGTGATATTGTTTCTTGAAGGTGCATGAAAAAGATGTGGAATGAGTACAGTGTTGATGGTTAGGGCATTGAAATATGTCCTTTCATGCTGGCACAGTTTCATGGATTCTGAGCCAAGCTTACTTTGAGGCAACCTAGGGACCCAGAGGATCTGGGAAGTCTGGTCATCTCCAGCTTTGAACATCTAGTCAGAAGAGAGGCAAGATAATTGCAAACATTTTTTTTTTAAATTAAGCAGGTAAGGAAAAAATGGAAAGATGTAAACATATGTTAAATTTTGACACTGAGTCAGATGACGTGATTAGTTAGTCACAGAGAGATTGTGTTAAAGAAAAGAATGCATCAAACAATTTAGAAATAAAAGTAAGACTTTATTAAAGTTTGTGCAATAGGGCAGTGTCTTGTGGCCATTCAAGGTCTGACAGGTTCACAGTATTTGGGCAGGTAGAAGAATATTGCTGAAGCTGTGGGGATGTTTGACATGCCTTTATTCAAGGGAGGGAAATCCACTCATGCTGCAGGCTCTGTGTCCCCCTGCATGTCTCTAACTAAACCCACAGATCAGCTTCCCTATGGGAAATCAGGCCTGCACTATACCTAGGCTGCTTTGGGGCTTGCTCTTGCTAAAACTCCCTCACCCTGAGTTTAAGCAGCAAATGTTTACTGTGTATCTTTAAAGTAACTTCCTAAAGTCTGTTAATTATCTCAAGGACAGAGTGTAACCAGACCAATCACTTTTATCATTCCCTTGCATTTGCAATATTTTTTCCTTCTTAATCTGTGAGAAGTAATCAGTAACATACTTTCCTTTCTTATCTGAAAAAAAGCAATCACCTAAAGCACACCTGAGCATAATGAATGAGATCCTCCTTTGATTGATGCAATTAGAAAGCAATAAAAACCTGTCCAGGCAAGGGTCGGCACACTCTCTCACTCAGAGGGTGGCCATGCCATCTCTTTTTCTCCACAGGAATTCAGTAGCCCATGTGAATTTGTTCATTGCATCCACAATACCACAGATAACTGGCTGGAGTCTGCATCAGTTTGGTGTTAACAAACTCCTTCAGCTTTTTCTTGTTTGGGAATCTCCTTTTTTCTCCTCAGGGCTCTCTTTTAATTTTAAATGATAGCCTTTCTGGGTAAATAGCCTTTATGGTAAATACTTACTTTTGCTCACCTTAAATACTTCATGGCAAGCCCTACTGGTGTGAAATGTTTCTGTTGAGTAATCTGATGCCAATATCCTTCCAGAACTTCAGCTGCTACCCATGGGAGCCCAGCCAGCCCTGTCATGCCTCCTCCATATTCCCTATGATTCTCATTGTGCTAAAGTGGTTTCTTTCATCTCTCCAGGGTTATAAGGCTTCTCTCCAACCTGTGTTCAGTTGGTTCTGAGCTGTTTTTAAAATATCCCTTCATGTTCCCAAATTGCCTCTGTCAGTAAAGCTTTCACATGAGGCAAAGGCTTCAAGATACAATTTTAAAAAATATTTTCTAATACCAAAATACACATAACAAGAATTTACTATATTAACCATTTTAAGGTACAGTTCAATAGTATTAAATACATTCACATTGCTGTGCAGCCATCATTACATTTCATCATTTTGCCATTCCCATCAACAGTGCATAAGTATTGTGACCTGTCTGCAGTATCACCAACACTTGGTGATATTATATTATGGTTCTTTGTAATGGGTATGTTAGTGTGTGTGAGATGGAATCTTATTGTATTTTTTAAGTTTTTTCTACTTGAAGTATAATTGACTTACAATATTCTATTAGTTTCAGGTGGACAACACAGTGACTTGCATTTATATAAGTGATAAGGTGATCACAACAACCGGTCTAGTTACCCTCTAGTCACTCTGTAAAGTTATTACAATGTTATTGATTACATTCCCTGTTCTGTTTGGTACATTCCACAGATATATTTAGTTTATAAGTGACAGTTTGAACCTTTTAACCACTTTCACCTCTATTTACTATCCTTCCATCACAACTTTCTGTAAACTACCAGTTTTTTTGTTGCATCTATGAGCCTATTTTTATTTATTTTTGTTCATTTGTCTAGCTTTTTAGGTCCCACATACAGTTATATCATGCAGTAATTGTCTTTGTGAGACTATTTTCTTAATATAATACTCTCCAGGACAACCTATAACATTTTGTCCCAAATGACAAAATATTTTGGGACTTTGGGACTTTTATGGCTGTCTCAGCCATAAAAATGTGTGAAATCTTTTCATATAAATGTGTATTTACAAATATATTGTTAAGATATTATTTTCATTTTATTTATTCATATATTTATGAACACTTAGGTTACTTCAGTATTTTGCCTATCATGAATAAGGCACAAGCCTATAATCAATAGTGGTACATACAACTTTTTGAATTAGTGTTCATATTTTCTTCAGACTAATGACCACAAGTTAAATCACTGAGTTGTATGGTAGTTCTACTTTTAATTTTTGTGGAAACCATCTTGCCTTTTTTGATTAGCATTTTCATGAAACATAATTTCTTACCACAGTTTCTGAACTTAATACACAGCCCTAGGTTGTGGATTCCATGCTAAACTCAACTGTCTTGGGCATATTGAACTTATCCTCCTTCCTTTAGAAAATCTTTGCAGCCTGTGTCTCACTAAGTTCCAACAGCACCCCCTGTCTGTGGTCTGAGTGCCCAACACTGCAGGAGCTGTTATGCTAGGTACACATGTTTGGATGTACAGAGCCATTACAGATTTTTGAAGTCACAGGGTAAGAAAATCCTGAATGGGTAAAAAATACCAATGTTTAAAAAAAGACATAAAGGGAAGAGCTATTTGTAGACATTTATTCTGGGCTGAGCTGGGCTTCCCTTATTCTGGGCTCCCCTCATGCAAAATAGAGAGTGTAAATGTCAACCTCTACAGCAACAATAAATGTGCTGCACCTATAAAAACAAAACAGAGGGATCCTGTCCTGAAGTCCTTTCTTTTACTCTTGGAGTCTCTGCTCCAGTATTTTCAGCACTTTGTTGTGGCTGTTAGAGGAGAGCACTATGTGCTCCAGAGGTGAAAATGTAATAGAACTGGATGAATCAGGGCATGATTGTTACAGGGTGCAGCCAAGAGGGTGGCCCTAAATAGGGATTTGGAATGGAGTCTAGAACTCATGTGTCCAGGAAATATTGGGGTGTCCTCACCCCTTTCCCCACAGGTGTGGGTTGGGGAAAGGAACAAATCGAGGAGGGCCATTGAGAGCTGTTTTGCATAGCAACAGCTTTGCAGCTAACCTCTGGTGTGGTCATTTAACATATCTATAACCTTTAACTGGTTGCATAGATATGTTAAATAGCTGTGGTCAAGCTCTGAGACAGTGGGGTGGAAGTAACTTCCCCACCAAGACATAACTAGGGGGCAGGTCGACTGAGTTACAGCGCCTGCCTGGGACCTTGGAGAAGACTCGCTCCATGACATGGCACCACATCTGCCCAGACTCACGATGGCAGCCCAGTAAAGCTGGAATGATATGAGAGTGATGGCAATTGTAGCCAATTGTGGGAGGAGTTGGAAATGGGGCTGCAGAGGAAGGTTGGCATGGGGATTTAAACCCAGATGCCCCGGCCATTGTGCAGGGAGAACCACGTGGCTTTGCCAGAGTGGGGACTCCCGTGGCTTTAAAAGGGGGAACCACCACCCAGCTTTAGCAGAGATCCCGGTGACATAGCTGATGGTGCCAGGAACCAAGGGAGGCCTACCAGCCAAGACAGATTACTGGGAAGAACTGGGGGCTGCCTGAGCCACAGACTTCTATTTCTTTTCCTGAGATATGGTACCTCAGACTGGGCAAAGGGGGAAGGAAGAACTGTATGTGTTTGTGGGTATTTTAAGGGACTTTGGGATTTTGATGAAGACATTAGGTTACTACTTTAAGTTTGCATAGTATTAAATAAACACTTCCTTTCCTTTTCATGAATCTGTGGCATTGAGAGATGTCTTTCCTATAAGGTGGCTGACATAACAAACCTGGGGGGGTTCCTTTTGGTAATAGTGTATTACCCTGTGCACCCCCCTTGTTGTTCTGCAACATGATGATATCATACAAAATTTCTGAGTCTTATTGGGTTTACAGTAAACCTATTCTGATGGAAAAATATGTCACAAATGGGGCAGTTCTTGGTGTTTAAAACAGCACTTTAGTTAGCTTTTAATTTCTGAGGAAGGAAAACCATGTTAATAGTTCTGAGGTCTAAAAAATGTGTCCTCTCTGATTTGACTCTAGTGTTAGGTGGGTATTCTCCTTTTTTTTTTCTTGGTGCTGCACCAAAATCTAAGGTCAACAGGACCTCAAACTCTTTACACCTGTGTACAACTCTTAGTTTCCAAGCTCTTTATTAATAGTTTTGGGCCATAGTCAATTTACAAAATTTAAATTATGGCAAGAGGATGACCTGGTTAAAAGAGTAAAGGAATGTAAAATAATATTTCAAACAAATAACAATGAAAAGAAGTGAGGGCAGCAAATCCAAGAAGAAGGAAAAATTCTAAGCTGAATTTATGAGGCAAGCATTATCCTAATTCCAAAACCAGATAATTACACTACAATGAAAGAAAATTATAGACACTTATCCCTCATGAATGGAGATGCTAAAATTCTTGAAAACATTAGCAATCCAGACTCAGCAATAGATTAGAAAGATCATATGACATGATCGTGTGGCATTTGTTCTGGGATGCAGGGTTGCTACAATATATGCAATTAAATAAATACAATAAAACTCATAAAGAAAAAGAAATGTGAAACCACAAGATCACAACAATAATCTCAGGAAAAAATTTCATAAGATCCAGCATCCATGTATCATAAAAAAACAGCAAAGTAAGAATAGAGAAAACAAAGGCCATATCTCAAAACCCCACTGCCAACATCACATTCAATGGGCAAAAACTAAAGGTGTTACCTATAAAATCAAGAACCAGAGAATGCTATCCATATTCACCAGTCCTATTCAACATAGCACTGGAAATGCTATCAACAACAATAAGAGAAGAAGAAAATATGCACTGCAACCGAATTAGAAAGGAGAAAATAAGACTCATTAATCATATTTTACATGATGTTCTATGTGGAAAACCTTATAACTGCACCAACAGCTTCTGAATCAAAAAATGAACTCAGTAAAGTAGAAGCATACAAAATTAATATTCAGAAATTGGTAACACATGCATACAGCAATACTGAACTATCATGAAGAGAAACTGAAAAGCAGCCCCATTTACTACTGTGGAAACCAAAGGACAACAAAAATCTAAGGTAAATAGAAAAAAAAATATAACCAAGGAAGTAAAGACCTGTACTGTGAAAACTATGGGACACGGAACAAGAAATCAAGACAGATACAAATCAGCAGAAGTATATACCATGTTCATGTAATTGAAGAAGTGACATTATGAAAATGCCCAGGCTGCCCAAAGGAATCTATTTATTTAATGCAATTCTTACCACAATACCAATAGCATGTTTCACAGTTCAGAACATATATCCTAAAAATGTACATGGAACCAAAAGAAAAAAAATACAAATGGCTTTCAAAAGCATGAGAAAAAAGGACAAAGGTGCAGAGATTACAGTGACTGAAACAAAACTATACTACAAGGCCTTTTTAAGCAAAAGAGCTTTGTACTATCAAAAGAACAGACAGATACATTAATGGAACTGAAGAGAGATCCCAGAAATCAACCCTCTCCTCTGTGAAAAATTAATATTTAACAAAGGATGCAACATCATACAATGGAGTAAAGACATTCTTGTTTAATAAGTGGTGTTGGGGAAATGGAACAGGTACAGGCAAAATAATGAAGCTAAACCACCAAACTTACACCATACAAGAATAAACTCAGAATGGGTAAAATATTTAAATAAAAGTTGCAAAAACATAAAAATCCTAGAAGAAAACATAGGCAGTAAAATCTCAGACATCTCCTATAGCAATACTTTTTCCAACATGTCTCCTAGGGCAAGGAGAAGAAGTAAAAAATAAACAAATGTAACTGCATCAAATTAAAAAGCTTCTTCACAGCAGAAGAAACCATGAACAAAATGAAAAGAGAAACCAGTATATGGGAGAATATATCATAGCCATATTTGGCAATGATATATTGGAGAAGGGGGTCAATTTTCAAGCTACATGAAGTCTTTACACAACTCAACACCAGCAATACAAACAATCCAATTAAAAAATGGCTGACAGACCTGAAGAGACACTTCTCCAATGAGGACATGAGATGGCCAATATACATATAAAAAAGCCTCAATGTTACTAATCACCAGAGAGGGAATGCAAATTAAAACTACAAAGAGATACCACCTCCCATCTGCCAGAATGACTACCATCAACAAATCAACCTACAAGTGCTGGGTAGGATGGCCAGCAAAGAAAATCCTAGTTCACTGTTGTAGAATATGCAGATGAGTGCAGCCACTGTGGAAAATGGTGTGGAGTTTCTTCAAAGAAAGTAAAAATGAGGGTGATCCAAGATGACAGAGGAGTGGAAATTATGCTAACTTCCTTCCAGCACCAATCTGGAATTACAGCTAAATTGTGGAGTACTCATCAAGAACCAACAACTAAACAATAGCAAGAGGGAAGCTTTATAACCAGGGATGGACAGAAGAATCAGCTTCAGCACAATTTCACTGGTAGGGAGAGCAGTGGAGACACAATTGGGCAGGCCGGATGCCCACAGGTGGCAGCTGAAGTGCTGGAGGGATATTTAAGCAGCCAGTTGGATCACCCTCAGGAGAGTGGGCTCTAAACTTTAAGGTGGGATCCCCAGCCTGTAGGGCCAGAGCTCAAAAAGTACACAGAAAACAACCAGTGGTGAAAAGTGAGACCATCGTTCTCTGCCAGAGATGGGCAACTGGAAATGCAAAGAGGCATTTAGAGAGCCAACACACAAATTTTCATTTGCAGGAGCTTACCTTGGGCTCCTGCAAAGGCGTGGTCAAAGTGGGCTAGAGATGCCTGAGGAGAGACTGATGATGGTAGCTTTTGAGAGAGAACTGAGAGAGTAGCCACCAGGATCCCAGTGCTGGGTCATTTCCTATATGGCAGCAGCCATCCTACTCGGGAAAACCACTCCCCTCCCAGCAGCAGCAGCCTGAGGAAAAACAATACCCCCAAACCCAAGAGGGATTCTGCCCTGCCCTATGGTGCTTAAGCCTTACTGCTGAGTGCAGAGCAACTAGATTAACAGCTGAAAGAGACAGCCACAGACAGTAGGTCCCTGGAAGTCTTCAACAGGCTGCCTAAATTCAGGTAGGGTCAACATCTGACACCACCAGAGGCAGATCCAGAAAGAAAAAACAGTGGTAAAAACTAGGGGCTTCTGAGACAAAATCCACTGTGGTGTTCTCCATTATTTCTGACAGTTTCTTTTCTGCATAACTTTTTAACATTCATTTCTTGTCCATCATGTTTGTGCATATTAAGTTACTAGATTTTGTACTATAGCTTATTTCAATTCACGCATTTTCCCCTCCCTTCTCTTAACCCATTTTACCTATTTACTCTCATTATTTTCATTTTAAATTTTGTTTTCTCTCTTGCTACTTGTACCATTTCTCCCCTGGCCAGGCTCACAAAACCAATTTTATTGTCAATGGATATCGCACATCCTATTTCCATGCACTTAATACACCTGCATTCTCTCTCCACCTTTAGCAATCTTTACTAGATCATTGTGGGTAGGGTAGTTGTCACATTTATTCAATTTTACCTCTAGATCTTCAGTAAGTTTGTATTTGAAATCTCAAGTTTTACCAATCACATCTCCAACTCTATCTTTTTATATCTCAAATGTGTAAGTTTGCCATGTCTTAGCCTGTTCTTTTTCTTTCTTAGTTTTCTCTTTCATCATGCCCTTTTATTTTGTATTCTCCTTTTTTTCTTTTTCTTTTCACCTCAACTTATAATTTTCCCTCTCTCAGCTTTATTTTTGTTCCTCACTGTCAGGACTCCTTCTCACCTTGTCATTTCACAATGACTAACCATTCCTCTAGACATCTCTTAGCTTTTCTTTCTTTATTTTTTTCCCTCTTATTCCTATATCATCTATATTAATTTTAGCTTATTTGTTGTTGATAGTGTTGTAGTTGATCTTTCTCTTTAATTTGGCTCCTATATTTTTATTATTTATTTACTTTTTTCCTCCATTTTTCTTTCTCTTTCTGACTTTACTATCTTTTCTTTTAATTTCCATTTAAACCTAATATGATATATTTCCCTTCAGTTACTCCATTCTGGCTTCTTCCTTCCCTTTTTTTTCATATGTAAATTTTACTTTCTCTCTTCACATTACTCCAACTCCTAACTCTTATTAGTGATCCTCTATCTACCGTCTGAAAATCATATTTCTTTCAGTTAGTCATCTCATATTTGCTCTCTTTTCTTATAGTAGCCTTAATCCCTTTACACCCTTATTTATACTGGTTCATTTGCTGTTGATAGTGGGGTTGCAAGGGGTAGTTATTTTTCTACATGTGGGATTATTTCCTGGGCTGTGTGGTTTTCTTCTGGCACCACCTGCACAACCACATACAAGGCAATGGTTGGTGAAGTGATCCTTGTTCAAGTAACCAGAGGGAAGGACTCACCAAAGAATGATGAAACAATAGTCAAAACCCAATTACATCCAGAGAGCCAACATAAACCTCATAAAGGGCATCCCAAGATAATCAGGTTCAGGAGACTGGGGAGACTACACCACTAAAGGAAAAGAGGAAGCTGCAGAAAGAGTGTGAAATGAAATAGAGGGAAGTAAACTATCAGATATTGAGTTCAAAACAATTGTTATATGGAAGATTAATGAGCTCAGTGAGAATTACCGAAAACTAAAGGGAAGCTAGGAGAAACTTACTGCAAAGAATGACAGCATGAAAAAGGACATAAAAAATCAACAAGGTCCAAAATGAAATGAAGAATACAATTTCTGAATTGAAGACCACAGTACAAAAAATCAAAAGAGGGCTAGATGAAGCAGAGGTTCAAATCAGTGATCTGGAGGACAAGGTAGGAAAAAAAAAAAACACAGAAAGTGGGAAAAAGGGGAAAAGGACTCAAAAAGAACAAAGAGGCATTAAAGGAACTGCAGAACAACATGAAACACTATATATATAGCAAGACTCTCAGTTAAAATGGATGGTGACATGGGAGTTTCCCAGAAAAAAAAGCTAAATTAATACATCTCCACCAAAGCAGCACTGCAAGATATTCTAAAGGGCTTGCTTTAAGGATATGAAGACAAAGAGAAAGAGGAACACATGTACAGAGGGGGTAAATGAAACAAATAAGTACCTATCAATAATAACCTTAAATGAAAATGAATTAAATCCTCCAGTCAAAAGACAAAGGGTAGCTGAATGAATAAGAAAACATGACCCGTATATATGCTGCCCACACGAGACTCACATGAGAACAAAAGTCCTACACAGACTGAAAATGAAGGGCTGGAAAAAATATTCCAAGTCAATGGACTGGAAAAAAAAAAACATGAGGTAACAATACTTATATCAGAAAAAAAAATATTTAAAGCAAAGGCCATAAAAAGAGACACAGAAAGACACTTAATAATACTCTAGGGAGGAATCCATGAAGCAGACATAAACATTCTAAACATATAAGTACCCAACATAGGAACACCCAAATACATAAGAAAAATCATGGAGGACTTCAAGAAAGATATAGGTAACAACAGAATGATAGTAGGGGATTTTAACACCATACTGCCAACAATGGATAGATCTTCAACATAAACCATCTACAAGGGTATTGCGGAATTGAATGACACATTACATCAAATGGACTAAACTGATTTACATGTAGAACCTTTTTTTCCCAAAGAAGCATATACATATTCTTTTCAAATGCACATGGAACATTTTCCAAGATAGACTACATGATTAGACACAAAAGAAGCCTCAACAAACTTAAGAATATTAAAATTATGTTAAGCATTTCTGAGACCACAAGTGCTTGAAACTAAAAATCAACTCCAAGGAGAGAAGTCTCTAAAATATTCAAAAGCATAGAGACCAAATAGCATGCTATTAATCAACAATTGTGTTAATAATGAACAATTATTATAATAATGAAATCAAATGGTTTATGGAAACACATGAAAATGAACACTCAACAGTCAAAAACCTATGGGGCACAGCAAAGGCAGACCTGACAGAAACTTCACAGCAATACAGGCCTATGTAGTAAAGATAGAAACATTTCAAATAAACAGCCCAACCCTACAACTACAAGAACTGGAGGAAGAACAACAAAGAAAGCCCAAAAGAACTAGAAGGAGGGAAACAATCAATATCAAAGCAGAATTAACTAACATATAGAATAAAAGAACAACTCAAAGGGTCAATAAATCCAGGAGCTGGTCCATTGAAAAGATAAACAAAACTGAGAAGTCTTTAACCCATATTCATTAAAAAAAAAAGAGAGAGACAAAAAGAAAAAGGGAGTATACCCAAATACATAAAATCAGAAATGAAAAAGGGGAATTAACAACTGATACCACAGAAATAAAATGGATTGTAAGACATTATTATGAATAAATAAGTGCTAAAAAAATGGAAAACCTGGGTGAAATAGACAAGTTCCAGAAAAACAAAATCTTCCAAAACTGAATCAAGAAGCACCAGAAAGACTGAACAGGCCAATAAACATCTGGTGAAAGTAAAACAATAAAAACAAAAACAAAAGCAAACCAAAAAAGTCCTGGCACACAAAAGACCTGGACTGGTTGTGGTAACAAGAGGATTTTACAAAACATTTAAGGAAGAGCTAGCTGTGATGTTTTCAAACTATTCCAAAAAAAAAAAGGGAAGACTCCCAAACTCTTTTTATGAGGCCAGCATCATTGACATCTCAAAACAGATTAAGACACAAGAAAGAAAACTACAGGCCAATATTGCTGATGAACATAGATATAATAATCCTCAACAAAATATTGGCAACCTACATCCAGCAATACATTAAGAAGATCCTGCAGCATGATCAAGTTGGATTCAATGCAGGGTTGCAAGGATGGTACAGTATTTGCAAATCAATACACATAATACATCAATAAACAAAGGAGAAGGAGAAAACACATGATTATACCAATAGATGTGGAAAAACTATAAGGTATAGCACCCATTTATGATTAAAAAACTCAGCAGAGTGGGAGTAGAAAGAGCATACTTCAACATGATAAAGGCCATATATGAAAAACCTATAGCCAACATCACACTTAACAGGCAAAAACTAAAAACTATCCCAATTAAGATCAAGAACAAGACAAGGATGTCTGCTTTCACTACTTATATTCAAAATAGTATTGGAAGTCCTAGCCACCATGATCAGGCAAGAGAAAGAACTCAAAGGCATCCAAATAGGAAAGGAGGAAGTAACACTGTCACTGTTGGCAGATGACATGAGAGTGTACATAGAAAACCCTATAGACTCCACCAAAAATCTAATCCACCTGATACGTGGATTTGGCAAAGCAGTGGGTTACAAAGTCAATATTCAGAAATCAAGGCATGTTTGTACCCAACAACAAAATATCAGAAAGAACAATCACAAAAAAAAAAATAATTTGCTCTAACAACAAGAAATAAAGTACCTATAAGTAAACCCAACCTGGATATAAAAGACCTATACTTAGAAAAGAACAAACACAAAGAAAGAAATTAAGAAAGACACATGTAAATGGAAGCATATACCATGTTCATGGATTGCAAGAATTAACATAATCAAAATGTCCATGTTACTCAAAGCAATGTATATATTTAACACAATGCACATTAAAATAACAATGATATAGTTCAGAGATATGGAACAAACATTCCAAAAAGTTGTATGGAATCATAAATGACCCTGAATGGCTGCAGGAATTTTGAAAAGGAAGAACAAAGTAGGGGGAATCACAGTACCTGATATCAAACTAGATTATAAGGGCACTGTAAACAAAACAGTCTAGTAGTGGCATAAGAACAGACACATAGAACAATGGAACAGAATAGAGAGCCCAGGAAAAAAAAGTCTCTATGGTCAATTAATGTTTGACAAAGTGGGAAGAATCATAAAATGGAGTAAAAGTAGTCTCTTCAAAATATGGTGTTGGTTGACCTATATAGCTACATTCAAAAAAAAAAAAAAAGAAAGAAAGAAACTTGACCACCAAATTGCATCATACACAAAAATAATCTCAAGATGGACAGAATACTTAACTATAAATCATGACACAATAAAAGTCCTAAAAGAGAACATAGGCAAGAAAATCCCAGATATTCCACTCACCAATATTTCACCAATATATTCCCTAGAACAAGGGACATAAAGGAAAGAATAAACAAAGGGGATCTCATCAAAAAAAAAAAAAAAAGCTTCTGCATGGTTAAAGCAAACATCAACAAAAAAAGGAAAGGGGAGCAACCATATGGGAAAATATACTTGCAAATGAAACATCAGACAAGGTTTTGATCTCTAAAATATATAAATAACTCACATGACTTCAGCCCAGGAAGGCACATAATTCAATTAAAAATGGGAAAATATTTGAGCAGACACTTCTCCAAGGAGAATTTACAGAGAGCCCAGAGACATATGAAAGGATGCTCAGCATCACAACCCATCAGAGAGATTCAAGTTACAACCACAGTGAGATGTCACTTCACACCAGTCAGAATCACCAATATTAACAAATCCACAAACAAGTTCTGGAGAGGTTGTGGAGAAAAGGGAACCCTAGTCCATGGCTGATGTGAATGCAGATTGCTGTAGCCACTGGAAAACCGTATGGAATTTCCTCAGAAAACAAAATGGAACTGCCTTTGACCCTACAATTCCACTACTGGGATTATACCATAAGAATCCAAAAACACCAATTCAAAAGAACTTATGCACCCCCATGTTCATAGCATAGTATCATTTTTTTTTTTTTACAATAGGCAAGTGCTGGAAGCAACCTTGTGCCCATCAGTAAATGAATCAATCAAAAACCAATGGTACATTTACACGATGAAATACTATGCAGCATAAAGAGAGAAGGAGCTCCTACCCTTTGTGACAGCTTGGATGGATCTGGAGAGCATTTTGCTAAGTGAAATAAGCCATGCACTGAAAGACAAATGCTATGTGATCTCACCTCTAAGTGTAACCTAATCAACAAAAGAAACAATCAATCAAAATATAACCAGAGACATTCAAATAAAGAACAAACTGACAGTAACCATAGGGGTGGGTGGCAGGGATAAAGGTGGAAAGAGAAGGGTTGTGGAGGAACATGCATAAAAGACAGATGGAAAAAGCCAAAGAGAGGTAGAATTGAGGGTGGGAGGTGGGGTTTGGTGGGGTGGGGAAAAGTCGTGGCAGGAAAATGGAGACAACTCTACTTGAGCAATAATAAAAAGTAAATGGCTGAGCAAGTAGAGCAACAAAGCATTTTGTTTCCTTCTTACCTGCAAAATGGTAAGCTCTGCTTATTTGACTAGCAGCCCAATTAGCATATTTTATGTTGTACTTTTTGTTTTTGCACTTACTTTTGAATTAGAAGCAATATGGCTTGCCCATATGTAAATTCCAAACAAAGCTCTCAGATTACTGTTGTTCAGTTTGTGCAAAATACCTTCTTAAAAGTAAAATGTTTTCAAGTCCACCTAGGGTATATTTAACCTCATTACAGTACTAACAGTATAAGTGGCTGTTTCAAAAAGTTGTCATAATCTTCTCCAAACAAAAGGTTGCTTTAACAGAGACACATTCAGTGACATAAAGCCCTGCAAGTTCATGCCAGGCTCCTTGTTGTCCAAGAAAGTGTTCCAGACCCTATTCAATTGCTCACCGGTCTCCAAACTTTTCCCCTGAGCATTTGAAATAGCAATTTAAAGTCTTTTTTTTTCCAGCCATGTTAGTTAAATTTTCATGTACAATTTAATCATATAGCTGTACAGTATCATCTTATCTCTCCATGGCCTCAAACTCATGCCACTTGGTTAGCTGACTCTGGGACTGCCAGAGAACTATACTCTCAATGCCTGCAGACAAAACAATGCCAAGTCATCCAGCCAAAGATTGGACCTATAATCATCACTTGATCCAAACACGTCTCCAAGCTTAGCAGCATATCCCTGAAATTATTCCTCTATGGCTTTCAAAATTTGCTCACTATTTCATGAGATTTCTTTTCTCTATATTTTAACTTTTTCTTGAATTTTTTCCTGAGACATTGGAAAGCCCTGAGACCTTTCCAGTATTCTCAGAATGTTAATTGTTTTTAAAATTAAACAATCAGGTCATTGGTAGAGTCTCTCTATATAGATGTCTGTATGTCCACCTCTTCAGGAAATAATTAGAATTGGTTTATAAAAATTCCTCAACTTAATTGGCTCACCTAATTAAACTATAAGAAAAACTAACCCAATTTCTAGGTCATTAATGGGCAATATTTTTCATCAATAAAATGATGCTATTTTTGCTAAATCTATTAATAACATATCTAAAGGATGAGTCAAAGACATACATAATATTGATGTGTATGTATACAATTGAAGTAATTTTATGTTTCTAATGAGAATGATTGTGGCTGCCATGGAACAGGCTTTATTGTTCACACTACAAAAAATATCAAATACTTCTTTCTTTAAGAAGAAGGTGCTTCATGAACCAAGTGTGCAAATGTGGTTTTAAAAAAGTAAATACATACAATCAGTGAATGGCTAGCCTGTTGCCATACTAATGAATGGAAACATGATTGTACATTGAAAATATGTATAATTCAAAAATTACTTCGACAGCAGTCTATCGATATATAGCATCCTATGGAGTAGATAGAATAAATAAGAACATAAAAATTAAAGAAATATCTTTAAAACCACAGTAGTCTATGTCCTGTTTCTGTGGAGAGGTCTGTGTGATTTACAGCCCAGGGTCTTCGCCCTGGGCCCAAGAGGATAGCTAGGGTAGTTGAAGAAAGCCCACCAAAGGTAGTGGGGTTGGGAAGAGAATTTCCTGCAATAGAACAGCTGCCACCTAGGCACTTCAGGCTGGATTGATAATAAGAAGGGGTAAGGGTGGGGCAAAGCAGAGTCCAAATGCTAAAATGGTAAAGTTAAGATCCTGAGAGGCTTTGATGATCACCTGCCTCATAGGACAAACTCCAGGGAGGTTGAGTCCACACTGTGAATTGTTTGAGAGGACAATGACTCACCTGAGGGAGGGACATGGAAAGAAATTAGAGTAGAAATTAGAACCTAGTAGGTAAAGCAGTTAGATGACTAAATCCAAGAGAAACCTCCCAAATCTTTCCTGATTGTGATAAGCCGTGTAAAGAAGAACAAGGTGGGAGGCAGTAGACAGAGAGTGGATGGGTTAGGTGGTTACTTTCCCATGTAAGATGATCAGGGAAAACATCCATGTCTCTGTGACATTTGAGGGAGACCTAGAAAGGAGCAGATAGAGTTAGGGAGGACTTGGCTCGTGACACCTGATTTTGCCTGATTAGTTACCTAAGTGCAGAGGAACTGACTTTCACCACGTAGTTTTCTCTGATAAAGGTCTTTTTTTTTTGTATAAAACAAGATAAGATGAGAGTTTTAATAGTCACCCGAATTTAAAATGCTTCACCCTGAGAATTCACCTGCATTCTCTCTAGCTCTGGGTGGTGTTCTCTTCTCAAAGAGATACCAAAGACAAAACAGGTAAAACTTAGTTTCATAAGGCCAGAGGTTATTCCTAATTCCATGAACATTGGTCTGAACTAGGAAATGTGAGCTAAAGTGTTGGTATTATGACCAAAGCTTCCAAAGATATTACTAACAACAAGAGCAGAAATGTATTGAAGTTATGGCAATAATTTAATTGACATATAAATAAGAATACTCAAGGCTTTAGAAATCTTTTGAAAGAAAGAGAAAGACAAAGATCAGTGTTGCCATTCACATGAGTGTCCTCTTGTCCATTCCCATTGTCTACAAAGTGTCCTGGTTCCCTCCACATGTTTACATGACGAAGGACAGAGCTCAGATTCTATGAGCTCATCACCTGCTCCCACTGGTTCTCACAGGACCACTGCTCATTCTCTGAAGGACACAATATCTCCCCACTGTAGACATGGTACAAATGAGACCAACCTGAGATGGGAGTTGTCCGAAATATGACCTTAATTGAACAATAATGACAATGTCTGCTCATATTTTTGAGAGTTTATTGATTCAGTGAAAATCATTTAAGGACTATTCACCTTAAAAAATCTAGTATAATATGCAAAAATTTATTTAGAATTTAATAAAATGTAGGAGGAAAGAAGGGTCACTCAAATTTCACATGCAGCTCAACAGTCCTACTTGTAGTAGACTTGATGGGGTTGGAGACATCACACCAGTAAATCCCAGCATCTTCCCTCTTCACAGGGTCTATGGTGAGGGTTCGGTGGTCTGTGGATAACTTCATGCGCTCATTCAGCTGAAGCTTCATGCCATAGAACAACCAGTGGATGTAGAGTGCATTTGTGTTGCATGTCAAGATCACAGTATCCTTATTCTCTGTGACTGTGGTGTTGCTGGCTACGAGGGAGACCACTAAATCAGGCTCTGTAGAGAAATAGGGAGTGTGACTGATTAAGAATGGGTTTGAGACCTAAAGCCATGCAACTCACCCAGATCTCAGCCACTAACAGCCCACAGTGAGATAGGTAATGGCCACCAGAGTATGTTCCCAACATTTCCAGAAGGACAATTATCTAAGTTCAGGTGAAATTATGTAAGGAGAGAGATGGAGCTTCACTCTGACCCCACATAACCCCAGGCTGATTCCACACATACTCCTTCAGTCATCTCTGTTAGCAGCTCACAAAACCGCTTCCCACCCCAGGTGTCCTATAACCTCATCATGAGATAGAATTTTTCTCTCATGAGCTTTTATTGATCTTTTCTTAGAATGTCCTTTTTTCACAAAACATCAGGTCCCACTCCTTATTAAACTTTTATCCATGTTTTGGAAGGCAGCCTTACCACCATGTCCATTTATGGAGCCAAAGAAGTTTACAGTAAGTGGAAAAGCATTTGGCTTTTGTTAAATAATTTATTAGGCAATAAAGACTGTTCAATAAAGACAGTCCTTTTAATAAATGGGTTGCACAGTGGTATTCACATGCAGACAAGTGACATGGGTCATTGTCTGACACCAGACACAAAAATTCAGTCAAGTAGATCAAATTCTGAAGGTTAAACCCAAAACTAGAAAATTCATAGAAAAAGTATAGGGAGAAGAATGATGACATTGAGTTGGCAATGATTTTATGAATATGACACTAAGAACACAGGTAAAAAATATACAATTTGGATTTTGTCAAAATGAAAATGTTTTCTTCATCCAAAAATACAAGTGGAAAGGTGACCTACAAACTGGAGAAAACAGTTTGCAAGTTATATGAAAAATAAAAGGTTAATGTCTAGGATATACAAAAGGACTTCTAGAACTCAACAGCAATCACAAAACCACATATAAACTGACTTAAAAATGAATAAAACACTTGAGTAGACATTTCTCCAGAGAATATATGCAACAGGTCAAAAGTCACAGAAAAAATGCTCAACCCCAGTACTATTCACAAAAATGAAAGTCAAAATTCTCCATGTTTCATTTGTTCCTGGTGATGTTGAGTGTGGTTAACTTTGCTCTGCAGGTAAGAAAATAAAACTTGCCCTGGGTAGTACCTACCCTTTTTCTAAAAGCTTCTTCAACCAGAGTTGGCACCTCTCATATCTCAGTCAACTTCAGTCTTTGAAAGAACCCTGGAGGTCTGTGCATCACTAGAAAATGTGTGGGAATATGTGTGCTCAGAGAATATATGGCCTCCAGCTATATGACTAGGGGAAAGTACAGACTTTCTCAGGTGTCATTTAAGAATCAGTGTTTGGTTAAGGAAGGACATAAGATTGGGAGTCAGATACACCCATGTAATTCTTATTCTTCACAGACAACCTGACTGTCTGGTTAACAAGGAGTCTTTCCTTCCAGCTGCACAGACTTCTATCACCCAGCTGATGTGTGTTTCTATGAGGCACCATTTCCCAGGGCATGCTAGAGACTGGGGTTTGTGCAATATTAACAAATAGAAACCAGGGCAAGTAGGAGGTAAGATGGCTACTCAGGTCTCTGGGCCAAGAGGTGGATCAGGTATTTTAAGGTGAGTGTGAACCAAATTACTCAGTGAGCCAAATGAGTCAGTGAGCCAAAAAATGATACAGCAAAGTCCAAGAAGTGATTTAGGAAAATGGAAAAAAAAGACAGGCAGAAGTTGATTAATGCAGCAGAATCAAGGGCTCTGCCCTTGACCATTAAAGTCATTCTCTCTCCCCTGATGGCAGGTAAGGACTGGTGCAAATGCAAAACTAAAGTATTATAGCAAGTGGTGTCATGGATTTGCTGCAATTCTGGCCTGTGTGGGCAATATGTGTCAGGTGGCTATGAGATAGAAATTTGAAAAAAAAATTTTCGGTATATGAAAATTATTATTTACAGCCCAGGGCCTAAGAGCAATCACAAAAAAGACTATTTTATTAGAGAAAAGAAACTGATCTGAGATGATGGTCTTGGTTCTTGGAGGCATAGAAAGACTGTCGCTCATGTCAAGAATTTAAAGGTCTCTGTATCCAGGTTCCAGGCTCCAAAGTGATTTTGGATCATTCATTCATTCATTCATTCATTCAATCACCATTTATTCTTTCCTATTTCATGAAAAGCCACTGAATATTTGTTACAGGTTGATCCCTGAGTTTGTATCAGGGGTAGAATGGGGAGTGAGAAGGCAAACTCTTTTCTTTGTAACTGCTGGTTGTGCCTCCACCAAAACAAGAAGCAAATGAGTAAGTGATGTGAAGTCCAATGTAGGGAGGTGTGGATAGGTTACCTGAGGGGGCGGGGTGTGCAGTGATTCTGATTGTTACTGCATGTAATTTGGTTCTAGAGTAAAAATACATTATTTCTCCTTTTTAAAAAACTATACAGGTCAAAATATATTCCTATGAAGTGACAATGGCTAAGACAAAAGGATCTGCAGCAATTCATTGGTTTAAAAATCCAAAGCCACCCTCATAGTGTCTCTAAGGTAGAGGAATTAAATCTGAGGCTAAATTAGATCTGAGGCTACAAACAGACATTGAGAGACTCTGATCAGCTGCTCAGAGTCTTTGTGACTCTGCTTTAGTTACTGTATCTCTGGGTGCCTCAGTTCATTCTCAAGAAATATTTGGCTGCTAAGTTGTGAGTGTAGAAACTGTACAGTATTTCCATCATCTGACCTTCACCGGGGACAGAGGAGCTGTGCAACTAAGGGGCATCTCTTATTGATCAACTCCAAGAATCCCCTGGGCTGATCCCTGATGAATAAGGAGTTACCAGGAACATCTCTTTTTCTCAGTTTCTTTCTGGAGATGCTGACTTTCCTCTGAACCTTTCTAAGACCCCCAGGATAGGAGGTTATACACAAACACATTGTCTAACTGTGCCCTCCACACACAGGCTCAGGTGAGACCAAACTCTTTTTTGCCAAGATGTGGCTCCTGGGCCTGAGCCCTGGCTGGTGATGAGCTCAGGATTGTTGTGTCTTGGGCAACCATTAAACTGTTTCTCACTCAGCCTTTCCCAGGAGCCAAGACACAACTTGACACAGGCTCACCACAATCCCTGGGTTCAAGGTCCCTGGGACAAAGTACTGGAGAGGAGATTCTGAGCTGAGCTCTGCAAGTATATCAGGGGGCTCATCAGATCATGCTTTGACCTAGCACATCAAAGTCATTCTCAAGGTCAAATTCACAAGGAGGTGTTGAGGGGGCTGAAGTGAGATGGGACTCCCTCCACGGAGTAACTCCCATCACAGTGATCCTTCTGTCTACAATGACTCTCCACAGGGGTGCAAGTTGGCAAGGGAACTGACAGCTTAGGAAATCTGTCTACACAAAATCCAACCTGAAACAAAATGTGGAGAGGAATGGAAGCAAAATTCAGGGATGTCTGTACTGTGTGTGAAGTAGACTCCACCCCACCCAAAACCCAGTGGCCAGAGAGCAATCACTCACCATATACGTTAAGCCTCCCAAATCCAATTTCTTTTATTTCATCTGTAATGTAGACTACCACGGTGTACATTCCTGCATCATTCATGGTGACATTATCTATCAGCAAGGATCCATCAGCAGTTATTCTCTCTCGACCACTGTATGCAACACCTTTTATATCATATGTTGAAAATGTGAAAAGAAATGCAATAATACTATTTTTGCTTGTCCATTCTCCCTTGTACCATACAAAGGCTAGAACTTCAGGAGGTGTATTGCGGAGAGGTAGAAGTGCAGCCTCCCCTTCAGCAATAGAGGTTGACACAATAGCGAGTTGAGCTGTGGTGGGCTGGCACCAAAAGTTGAAGAGTGAGACTAGGAAATAAGAAAAAAAAATCTATGTTTGCATGTATATATTGAGATGGAAAGATAAGGCCCTGAATCCTGAGTTGGTCTTTTTATTTCTCAGCCCTGATATACGGGTGAGTGTGTGTCTCCCATGGTCAAGGTTCACAGCATGGTCCCCATTATTTCGGCACCTCCAAAACTGTTACTTTTTCAGTTCCAAGCAGTCTTCTCTAGGTGTTTTCTTGCTCATCCCCTCATTATGCTCAGACTCCTTCTTAGAGTCAGGGGCATTTTTGGAAGACACTTTGATGACCACCTTCTCTAAAAATCCTCTCTCTTCACTTCTTTTTTCCCATGGGTCTCGTGCATACCTCACATAACATTTAAATTTTTCCTTTTCCCTCTATCCTCTTGAATATGGGCTAAATTAAATCAGGGCTTTGTTGGATCTTGTACCTCTAGGGACATCACCCAACTGCAAGTACATGACTTAGAATGAATGGACAAACTCAGGGTTTAACCTAGTGGGGTATATTTGACCATTTCTGAAGTTGGTGGTAAAGACAATGCCTAGCACCCCTCATTATATTTTATTTTTTTCCCACTGTTTTCTGATATAAATCATTATTATTATTATCAGTTTTTATTATCTATACTTAATGATGAATAACAGGAAAAGAAGAGCAATTGAGGTTTTCCTGCCTCTCACCACTTCCAGATTATGAGACTTTCCTTTTTCTGACCCCCTTGTCAATCCTACTCTGCTCCTTGTCTTTCCCCTCAGGTCCAAATGGAAGCCTTCTCTCTTTTCTCAGAGCACTGGTCTCTTTAGCAGATCCCAGCCAGCCTCTGTGTCAGATCTTTTGTCTACCCTGAGGAATTCTGTCCTACTTACCAGCCACTAGGAGCCCTTGCCAGTGGACGAGTCCTCTGTGGGTAGAGACTGAAAGGAATCCCATGGTGTATGTTGTCTGCTCTGTGGCTCTCTCTTTGAGAGAAGCTTGGGGTTCTGTAAGGCTCGCAGGAACCTCTGTCCAGAATGGTGCAATCCTCTGTGTGTCTTACCTGTGTGCTGAGCTGTATTCTGGGGAATCTTTACTATTCTTATCATGTGGGCTGGGGCTGGGTCTCTACACAGGACCCTCCCACTCCCTGCCCTTATTCTGCCACTGCAGTGCCTACTTACCAGTACTTCTTTCCTATATTTTGTTTCCCAGGGAACTCCCAAGGTTTCTCAACACTACATTCATGCACTCATGCATATAAACACATACACAGCTTCTAAACTCATGCTGTGTTTGGAAAGCACTAGAGTGGGTTGTCTGGATTTCGGACATTCCAAAGAACTTCCTGTCAGCTGCACATAGGCCTTTCCCACATCCCTCTCCCTATCACATTTGAGTTTTGTTTTCAGAGCAGGTGTTCTGAAGCTAAGTCAGAAAAATCTGCCAGGAGGATATTAACCCTACTGTACATCAGATCACCTGTGAAACTTATTAAACATCACAATGCCCAGGTGACACCTTAAAAATACAGTTTCAGCAGCTGTCCAGCTAATGTGGGTGTCCATTGAAAATGAGATGTCTTGATGTGAATGTTGAACCCTTTCTCCTGCTCTCCTGTCCACAGGGAAAGTCTCCAAATATTGTTAAATTGCAGATTCTGAAGGGGAGGCAGTGCATCAGAGCCTCTGCATTTGCCAAGCTCTCAGGAGAAAGTGATCTTACTGACCTGAAGGGTACACTTCCAATACCAAGACTGATGAGGGCTCATTTACCCCTGAGAGGAGGACCCACTCATGCCAGCATTGATCACAGCAGTGTTGTGTCTTGGTCTGTGGTCTGTCAGCACAGCACAGAGAGCCCCAGGTATCCTCAAAATATGGGGATTATTTCTGTTTGTGACAGAGAAACCTAGGTGGGAATCCAGTCTCCTTCATGTTCTCAAATGCTCTGAGAAGGTTTTATTCCCTCCCAACAGGAAGGTCACAGAGATGACACTGGGGGTGAGAGATTTCAAGGTGGGTGACACCTGCAGAGGGAACCTGTCTCCTATCTGAGGTTGTCACCAGACTGCATTTTGCTTCCAGTGACAAAGTTTCAAAGCCAGAAGTCTCAATAGGACCTGCAGTTTGGGGGTGGGAAGTGGGAGGTGTGCTGTTTCCCTAGGAAGAAAACACTGTGAGGCATAGTCAGGTGCCTGTGGGAATCCTGGTCCTCCAAAGAGTTTCATGTCTGTTCATTGTACCTGTCTTTGTGCTTCTGGCTGTGGGACAACCTCTGATTTCTGCCGGAGAGGCTTTCTTGTGGTCACCAGACTTGCCCATGGATGATGCCAGGCACAGGGTAGAGAGCAGCACAGAAACCCCTAAGGGAGGAGGTGCTATGCTCCCAGGCCCTGTCAAAGTAAGAAACTGTCAAACCTGAAAGCAATGCAATGAGTTTATCTGAGTAAAACTGACCTTATATACCTGGGAGAAAGGACTCAAATCCTTTTAAGAAATGTATTTTTGCTGCTTGTTTTGTACATGATAAAGTACAAAGTGAAAATGTTGCATAGAATCCATTAGGAAATGAGAGATAACATAGCAGGAAAATCTCCAGAATCAGAGAAAAAGCAAAAGAGGGAAACGTACTTTTTATATCAATGAGTACAGGATTACTAATATTTACAAGATAGAGAGAAGGTGTTCAGAGGACCAGATAATATAAAGGGTTCTGTGTTGTCATAAACTTGCTCCACATTCTGTGTATTTGAATGGTCCAGCAAAAGAAATCATTGTGACCTGTCAAAGTTATCCAATCTAAGATGAAAAAAAAAAAAAAAAAAAGGATCAGGGCTCACTCAAGCAAAAGGTGGAACTTTCCTCAGGAAAATGTAGGCCTGGGATGTGGAAACCTGCCATCACCTGCCCAGCTAGAAATTTCTGATCAGAATATCCTGTGAGGCTTGCCAGGTCTGCCATGTGGCCCCCTAAGCTTGTCAGGGTTGCTGCACAGCCCCTTTTTGTTGACAGTCTCTAGAAGTAGCAGGTGGAACAGAGCAGTCAAGAGGGAGGGACTGTGGAAGGCCTGATGAAGTAGGTGAGCAAAATCAAGCTTCCACTGTGCAGTTTCCCTTGTTGATTTAATTCATGTTTACAGAGCATCTGTGATGTGTCATGCTCTTGGCTGGGCTCTGGAAATGCCAAAGAGAACAAGACAACGGTGGGCCCTGAGTTCATTGACTTTACCTTGTAACAGCAACCAGCTTTTAGATAAATCATTGCTCTAAGGAATTATCCATAAACAAGTGAAGGGTCATAAAGGAAAATTTCTGGAGCATTTAGAGCACATACTTGAGAATCAGGTGGCCTGATGATCATAGAGAGCACCTCTGAGAAATGGCTGTTGGATAAGACCTGAAGAATTAGTGGCCATTTTCACCTTGATAAACAGAGTGTTTTTAAAAGTTGCCTATAGAGGACTACCTTTTGTGGGCTGACCTTTGGCTGGATGAAGGACTGGACACAGTCCACATGGGGAGCTTGAGGAGTTAGGGAGACTGGAATGATTGATACTGGTGAGGTTGGTGCCTGCTGGGCTGTGGCTGCTGCTGATTCAGGAAGATCAGAGATGCCACAAAGGTGCAGCCTGCAGAGTAATCTGCTGCTCACTGCTGCATGCAAAGAAAAACGGGCAAGAAAATGTCATGTTACTGTTAGGTATTTCTTTGTTTGGTTTTGTACTTTCCAGTCAACTTATACATTAGGCAATATTTAATTTACATATGCATAATTTTAACATATTTGTTGACTTGTAGTTGAATATCATAAGCTTAACTTATTGAAAGTATGCAGTTTATATAGTGTTTTCAGAAGCATGCACCTGAGATGTTGTACAATGAAAATAAAGACCACGTCCCTTACTATTAAAGTCTTCTTATGTCCTCTTGCAAGCTCCCATTTCTTCACCTCTGCACCACCTGTTTTAGTGTTAATGAAACTCTCAAAGACTGTTTTCTTATTCTAAATTCTTTTGCATTATCTGGAATTGTCCAACTTTTTCATAAACTATATAAATTTAGGCTGCAGTTGTCTTCTTGGTGCAACACAATGATTTTGATATAGTTCTTTCTCCTTATTTTTTAGATATATCTCATTCTTGGGATGCATTAATTTTATCTATTCACTGTGGTATGGACATTTGTGTTGTCTCCAATTTGGGACTATTAAATTAAACCTGCCATGAACATGAATGTAGAACAACCTTTAACACCCAGAGTACTGTTTTGAAAACCATGACTAGCTAGAGGAATGACAGGTAGGAAGTTGCCACAGAGAGTCTTGTCTCAAGGTCCCATGGCCACGGCCCCACCCAGAGCTACAGAAACATCTGATTCTTCACATACAACTGTGTCTCCCACAGCCCGCCATGAGTCAACACAGTAGCAAAAGTAACGACTTCATCTCCCTTCCAGCTTCCAAAAAACACACAAGTGCACCACAGAGGCTGAATTTAATTCACATCTGGATTGTCAGTCACTAGGAGTAGGGAAAAGGTTCTATTTAAACTTTCAATTCCTCATACAAGGAAACATTAAAAAAATAAGCATATTGTAAATTGTGCTGCTATGAAAGACAAATACCATACAATTTAATCTATAAGTGGAACCTAATCAACAAAACAAACAAGCAAGAAAAATGCAACTGGAGGTATTGAAATTAAGAACAAAATAGCAGTAGCCAGAGGGGAGGCAGGAGGTCATAATATTAGAGGGGAAAGGGAAGAAGGGTTTTCAGGAACATCTATAAAGGTCACATGGACAAAATCAAAGGGGGTAGGATCAAGGGTGGGAATTGAGAATGGCTGGGGTTGTGGGGCGGCATAGACAGGTATACTTGCACAACAATAAAAAAAAGTTAAGCATACATGCCTAGTGCCATTAGAAAACACACAGAATATCTGAGTCTACTTACAGGCTGTGCAATTCTGGGAGTGACCTCACCCAAGAAGCCTCAAGTCTCTCATATGATATCATAGAAAAATGCTTGACCTTCTTTCTTGGATTTTAGAAAGAACATCGAAAACTTTTGAAATTTTCTAAGTGATAAGGGTGATAAAAGTGTCTTTTGTTGTGATGAGGCAACCCTTGGCAGGCCTCTGGATAGTGGCAGAGTGAGGGCAGGTCACCAGAAAAACCAAGTTCTAACAAAAAGCTTGGGATTTTCCGCTGTCGATGTGAGAGATGTTTCAACCTGAAAAGTATTTTTGTGAGTCTACTTGAATAAAACATGATGATTGTGAGGAAGAAAAATCTCAGTGGATTGACAAAATATTCTGAAGAATGGCAATTCTGCACCATATTTTGTACAGTACTCTCACATGGAGGGGCCTAAGGGGTTATGCAATATTTATCGGCAACACATATGGGGAAAAGCAAAATGCAGAAATCTCTGTGACTGGGTAAAAAGTAGAACAAATAGACACATACATTTGTTAAGGTGGTTGGTATAGGAAAGTCAGCAGTTAAGAATTAACACAATAACACCCCTGGCTGGTGTAGCTCAGTGGACTGTGCACAGGCCGAGGAACCAAATGGTTGCCAGTTCAGTTCCCAGTCATGCTATGTGCTTGGGATGAAGGCCTGGTCCCCAGTGAGAGGCAACCACACATTGATGTTTCCCTCTCTCCTTCCTTACCCCTCTCTCTAAAAATAAATAAATAAAATCTTTTAAAAATAAAAAAAAAATTAACTCAATGAGAAGATATGTAACTCTGGTCTCTGCTTTGGTGCAGTGAGGGGTTTGAAAAAAAATAAAATTACCCTGACATTTTTAAAATAAGTTATGGTAGAGGAAAAAGATGATAAACACCCTCAGTTAATGTAAAGATTGACCTTTGTCAGGAAAGAGACCAGCCTAGGACATGACTACCCACCATGACTCACTTTGGTTAAGAGTTTTAATTTCAGACCATCCTCTGTGGTTACTTAACTTTATGTGTTATAAGTCCCACCATGCAGGCCTTCCCTGAGCTTGTCAGGTTTAGTATGTGGCACCTTTTTTATACACACTGCTTTGGTTATGAATCAGCTGAAATAATGCATTGGTGACTGATGTTTTGGTTAGACAATATTGTCTCAAGTGCTAGGAAGGGAATCTTACAAAGACTTAGTGGCAGCATTTGTCTTGATGAATGATTAGCCATCGGTGATGCAGCAAGACCTTAATCTTGGATGGCAGTCAAAGCTCCTGAAAAGAGAAAAGCAGGTAAATGGGAGATAGTCGACCCACAGGCCTTTATTAGAAGAACACTCTGGATCATTTTGAACCTCTAAGCTATCATGGACTAAGTGTTACTGTCTCATTTCTCTGTGTTTTGCATCCTGAATTACATGTACTTACGGCTTGAGGTCACACTATGCACCAAAACACTTTTAAGAGTCTGACCATGAGATGGAATCCTATTTATTATAACGTGCCTATTATTAATTATCAATTATTAATTTTTCATCAGATGTATGTTAGCTGTACACTTGGAAGCTGTCACCATAAAGTGTATTTGAGGTCAAGCTGTGAAGACACCATGTAAATTACACTTACTGTCTAAAAGTTCCACAGGTGTGCAGGACAGTAAGAGTTCCATAAGTACCTTCCTCTGTTTCAGGATCAGATATGGAGGGCTGTGTTTTATAGCCACTTCAGCTCTCATTTGTATTAGTATAGTTAGTGGTCCTTGCTTTGTTTGGATGTAAGGACATTCACATAATTTTGTTCTTTTATTTATTTATACAACTTTTCTCTCAATATCTTTATTCCAGTAACCTTCTACCAATGTCCTTGATCTTAGTTTGTCTCTTTTTACTCACTCAGAAATAAACAACTCATTAGAAGAAACTACATAATTTTTTACTCTTAAAACACACACATCGGAGACTTCCGGCAAGATGGAGGAATAGGTGGATGCACCGTATCTCCTCGCACAACCAAGAATAGAACAACAATAATTGACAACAATGATTTGCAGTCATAATATCAGAACTGTCAGAGGATTTATCTAAATGGAAGTCAGACAGCCAAGAAGTTGAAGTAGACCCGTACATCCAGACTGGTAGGGGACGACCAGCCGAGCAGGCGCGGGGCCGGTGTGGGTCGGCGGCGCGCTGAGGTCGGGGGAAATTTGGCGCAAAATCGGCACGACAGCCATCTGGGGCACAAGAGCACAGCGGTGATCCCTGAGTATGCAAGCAGTGGCTGGGGGAATCAGTGGGGCAGCGATTGTGGACCAGGGCAGAGCTTGCAGCCCAGAAGTCCAGAGAAGTGTCTGAGTCCAGGAGAACGGAACTGTCGCCATTGATCCCTCCTGTCCCCGCTCCCGCCCCTGCCCCCACATATAACGTCACAATCTAGCGACTGGGGCGCCCAGCCCCGGTGAACACCTAAGGCTCCACCCCCCACCGTAACAAGAGCAACCAGACCGCATGAAAAAATAAATAAATAAAATAATAGGAGAGATAGGGAAAGACATAAGACATGTTTCCAGCAGAACAGATCAGTCCCCCAGGACTCATCCTTTTGAGTGACCAAGAAATAGCCAATCTATCAGATGCACAGTTCAAAACACTGGTGATCAGAAAGCTCACGGAATTGGTAGACTTTAGGCGCAATTGAGATGAAAGGATGCAGGTTACCATAAAAGAGATGCAGGAAGATATACGGAGGAGAACCAATAGTGAAAGGAAGGAATCTGAATCTCAAAACAATACAGTGGACCAGAAGGAAGATAGAATCAACCAAGCAGGAAAGCATGATGAAATAAGAATTCAAAAAATTGAAGAAAAGGTTAAGAGCATACAGGACACCTTTAAACATTCCAACATCCGAATTATAGGGGTACCAGAAGGGGAGGACCAACAAGTGGAAAAGTTATTTGAACAAAAAATAAAGGAGAACTTCCCCAAACTGGCAAAGGGAACAGTCTTCCAAGAAATCCAAGGAGCTCAGAGAGCCCCAAAGAAGTTGGACCCAAGAAGAAACACACCAAGGCACATCATAATTACATTAGCCAAGGTAAAAACGAAGGAGAGAATCCTAGAAGCAGCAAGAGATAAGGGGACAGTAACCTACAAAGGAGTTCCCATCAGACTGTCAGCTGATTTCTCCAAAGAGACCTTACAGGCAAGAAGGGGCTGGAAAGAAACATTCCAAGTCATGAAAGACAAGGACCTACATCCCAGATCGCTCTGTCCAGCAAAACTCTCATTTAGAATGGAAGAGAAGATAAAGTGCTTTTCAGATAAGGTCAAATTAAAGGAGTTCATCATAACCAAGCCCTTACTTTATGAAATGCTAAAGGGACATATCTAAGAAAAGAAGATAAAGAAAAGACATGTATAGTAAAAGGACAGCAAACTCACAATTATTAACAACCACACCTAAAGCAAAACCAAAAGAAACTAAACAACTAGAACAGGAACAGAACCACAGAAATGGAGGGCACATGGAGGGCTAGCAGTAGTGGGGTGGAGAGGAGAGAGGGGGAAAAGGTATAGAGAATAAGTAGCATAGAATGTAGGTTGAAAATAGATAGGGGGAGGGCAAGAATAGTACAGGAAATGTAGAAGCTAAAGAACTCATAAGTATGACACATGGACATGAACTAAAGGGGGGGAACGTGGGCGGGAGAGGGGGTACAGGGTGGAGGGGAGTGAAGGGGGAAATGGGACAACTGTAATAGCATAATCAATAAAATATATTAAAAAAACACACATCATTTGATTATGGGGTCGTATTTCTTTTCAATTTCAAAATGTTACAAGAAATGGAGCCTGGCCCCAGGCAGGTTTGTCAAAAGGTAGCCAATGGTGCAAGAATTTTTGACTTTGTGCAGGAAGAATTCCCCCAAAAAATTAAAATTAAAAAAAAAATTACTACTGTAAAAATTAGTATGGAATTTTCTCAGAAAACTGAAAATGGATCTGCTTTTTGACCCAGCAATTCCACTGCTAGGATTATATCCTAAGAACCCTGAAACACCAATCCAAAAGAACCTATGCACCCCAATGTTCATGGCAGCACGATTTACAATAGCCAAGTGCTGGAAGCAACCTAGGTGCCCATCAGTAAATGCATGGATCAAAAAACTATGGTACATTTACACAACGAAATTCTATGCAACAGAAAGAAAGGAGCTCCTATCCTTTGAGATAGCATGGATGGAACTGGAAAACATTATGTTAAGTGTAATATGCCAGGTGGTACAAGACAAATACCATATGATCTCACCTTTAACAGTAACCTAATCAACAAAACAAACAAAAATTAAAAAAAATTAAAAATACATTTTATTGATTGTGTTGTTAGAGTTGTCCCACTTTTTCTCTCCTTTATTCCCCTCTGCCCTGTTCACCCCTCTCACCATTTCATGTCCATTGGTCACACATATAAGTTCTTTGGCTTTTCCATTTCCCATACTATTCTTAACCACCCCCCCTGTCTATTTTGTATCTACCATATGTGCTTCTTATTCCCTGGACCTTTTCCCACATTTTCCTCCCACCCCTCCCCACTAATACCCCTCCCTGTAAGTCCATTTCTGTGAATCTATTCTTGTTCTAGTTGTCTGCTTAGTTTGTTTTTGTTTTTTAGGCTAATTGTTGATAGTTGTTTTGTCATTTTTTAGGTTCAGTTGTTGATAGTTTGTTGTCATTCTATTGTTCATAATTTTTATCTTCTTCTTTCTCATAAAGAAGTCCCTTTAACATTTCATATAATAAGGCTTAGCGATAGTGAACTCCTTTAACTCGACCTTATCTGGGAATCACTTTATCTGCCCTTCCATTCTAAATGATAGCTTTGCTGGAGAAAGGAATCTTGGATCTAATTCCTTGCTTTTCATAGCATTGAATATATCTTTGCAGCCCCCTTCTTGACTATAAGGTTTCTTTAGAGAACTCAGCTGCCAGTCTTATGGGAACTCCTTTGTAGGTAACTGTCTCCTTGTCTCTTGCTGCTTTTAGGATTCTCTCCTTATCTTTAATCTTGGGTAAGGTAATTATGATGTGCCTTGGTGTGTTCTTCTGTGGGTCCAACTTCCTTGGGATTCTCTGAGCTTCCTGGTCTTCCTGGACATCTATTTTCTTTTTCAGACTGGGGAAGCACTCCTTGATTATTTTTTCATAGAAGTTTTCAATTTCTCGCTCCTCCTCTTCTCCTTCTGGCACCTTTATGATTTGTTTGAGTGTTTGAAGTTGTACCAGAGGATCCTAAGGCCTCTCCTCATTTTTTTTTGAATTCTTATCTCTTCATTCTTTTTTGGTTGAATGTTTATTTCTTCCCTGTTGTCCAAACCATTGATTTGATTCCTGATTTCTTTTCCTTCACTGTTGGTTCCCTGTATATTTCCCTTTATTTCACTTTTCATAGGCTTCACTTTTCCCTCTATTTTGTGACCATACTCAACCATTTCTGTGAGCATCCTTTCTACCAGTGTTTTGAACTCTGCATCTGATAGGTTGGCTATCTCTTCATTGCTTGGTTGTATGTTTTCTGGAGCTTTGATTTGTTTTTCCATTTGGGCCATATATATATCTGACAGTTCATGTTATATATATATATATATATATATATATATATATATATCTCAGCACACCTGTCACATAGGAAAGGGTGGAGCCTTAGGTATTTGCCAGGGTGGGAAAACCCCCATAGTTGCATTGAGGTGCTGTATGTGAGGGAGGGGTTCAAGAGGGATTCATGCCACTTGCTCAGCTGTCTTTGGGTTCACATTCACTTCCCCACTACCCACAAGTGGACTGGGCCCTTCAGGTGCTGATTTCAGGTGGGTGGGTTTGTATATGTTCTAGGGCCCTGTGAATCTCTCCAAGTATCTGTCCTGTGAGGCTGGTTGTTTCTCCCGCTGTCTCGGCCCCCACAGATTTCTTTCAGTCAGAGGTTTAGAGGCTTTATTTTCCCATGCTGGAACCCTGGGTCTCACTCCCTAGTTGCTCTTCCCAGTTTATCTACATGCAAATGTGGGACTGTCCTCTCTGCCACTCCCTGGCTTGCTCTCCCTGGTCCACCTCTGCCTCCTTGCCACCAGCACTCTCTACCCTGGCTGCTCATCTCCACCCCTCCTATTGATCTGGATGAATATTTCTTCTTTAACTCTTTGGTTTTCAGGCTTCCATGCAGTTTGATTTTCTGGCAGTTCATGTTACTTTTTGTTTTTAAATTTGTCGTCCTTCTTCTGATTGTGTGAGGAGGCAAAGTGTATCTACCTACACCTCCATTTTGGCCAGAAATCCTCCTGTTAAAGTTTTTCCAACAATGTTGGTGAGTGTCATTTTTTTAGTGATTATTTATTTATTTATTTTTAGAGATAGGGGAAGGGAAGAATAAATAGATGGAGAGAAACATTGATGTGTGGTTGCATCTCACAAACTCCCCAAATGGGGAAATGGCCTGCAACCCAGGCATGTGCCCTGACTGGGGATCCAGCCTGTGACCCTTTGGTTGGGAGGCTGGGGTTAGATCCACTGAACCACATTAGCCAGGGCAGTGAGTGTCTTTAACTGATGCCTTTTCCATTAGACACAATATGCCATTGTCTTTGAAGTCATCATCTTTGCCCAGGATTCCACTTATGAAATGAATATCACCAATTTATCAGTTCTGGCATGTTGATCAATGAGTTATTTTTATATAATGCAGACTGACATCATTTAGTAAAATTGCTCTATATGTGCCTTTGTTTAGTTGCATATGGTGACCAGAGACTGTTTAATGAGGAGAAAAGCTGTATGTTTCCCAGAATAAATAAATTTTAGGTTAAAAAGCTTTTAGTTAAGGTGGATTAAAATCTTCTGAAAATTTATTTAGTTAAGTTATAACTTTACTTTTTGTATGTTTCACCAACCAGATACTTAGGGTGATGGGCACATGAAAATATTGTAAAATAGGGCAAATACTGGGAAAATGTTGCATTATTTACCAGTGAAATGAGTCCCTCAGTCCCATTTCTATTATTGAGAAATTGGGATCAGAAAGTATCCCAGAGGGGTGCCTGCTCAGTTTCTAGATCATTCAAGGAGTTTTATGTTTAAATTGATGTAGTTACAAAATTATAGAGAGCATAAATGCACATAAGGTCTGATGTGACTTACAAAACCTAATGGGCTCATAAGAGCCCCCAGCATTCATGGTGACTGTGTGATAATATTGTATTTTCTTGGACAATAAGAAATATTGTGTATAGGTGCCCATGAGACATTTTGATTGTTCATTGCTTGTTCATTTGCAGATTCTGTAAATGTGTAATGAATGTACCCTATATACCTATCAGGCACTGTCTGAAGCATTGGGGACACAGTAGTGGATGAAAGAGACAAACTTGACATGATTGCTGGTGTCTAAGTATTTACTTGACCACTAATATTTAAAAGGCACTTCAGGATACCTTCAGGTTTTTAATCCCAGACAAATAATTGACCTCAGTAGGCTTTTCCAGTACTTTTCTGAATCCCTTTGTATTTTCACAAAACCTTTCTTCTTCTTACAAAACACATTAAATTATTCAGAAAACTCTTTGACTCTGGGTGCTCATAACAAATCCTGAAACTTTAACTTCTTTTCATGCTGATCCAACCATTTTTACCTGTCACCTGGATGGTGCACTTGTCTTATTACTGAGCTCCCTGCTTGCAACCCAGCAGCCTTACTAATCCTGGGTAATTTGGAGGCTAATATACAATAAAATTGTTGCTCCCACCTTCTAAATATTTTACACTTGTATAACCATCAAAATAACAGGCACATATTAGCAAAAAGAAATAAAGTTTTTAACATACAATCATGGATGATTCGCATAAGCATAAACATCACTATGACTGTAAAGCAACATCGGGTACATAAAAATTCTTTGAAAAAGGAGGAATGAGGGAAAGGGGTCTTATATTTCAGAAGTCAGAGAGTGCTTTACAGGTAATTGAGAACACCAGATCCTGTATGGAAAGAGAATTTTCTGGGCAACTCAGAATCAGTGGGGCAGAGTGGGTATCTAGACATAGGTGTCTTCCCAAAGCCCTCTCATGTACCACACATAGTCAATTGGCCTAAAGCAAATTCTCCTGAAGCACGTTTCCTTTCTGAATCCCTTGGCAGAAATATAGAGAGGGTCAACAGCATTTTTCTGTGTTTTATTTTCTAATAAATAGCTTAAAATCAATATACTAAAACCAAATTGGCAGGGTGTCAAAACGTTGGTTTCTTTCATAAACAGAGATTACTCAAATCTCTTTCTTGTCTTTCAACTCCCCAGTGTCTCCCATCTTCACTCAGAGTAAAGCCAAGGTTTTGGCTGATGGATTCTTCATTTCTGCCTTCATCTGCTCTCATCTTCTGATCTTTCTGCTTCAGTGAGTTCACATCCTCTGTGCTTAGCCAACATGTTGGAATTGAACAAAGAAAATCACCCCAAGTATGCTTTACATCATTCTAACATACTATCATACAATATTGTTGTCACTGTTGTTTGGATTATTGTGTGACTCCCTCACTTCCAAGTCTGGTCTATGAGGTCTGAGATTTTCTCTATTTTCTTTGTACTGATTAGAAGACTGTCAGGGAGATGGTGAGCAGAGGATCAGTGTCCTTTCATAAATGAGTACAAAAATTACAAATGTGATAATTTTTAAGAGGGTAAATATGGACAATTACAATCTCACATAACAGGAATTTTGACCGAGGAAAAATATCAGTAAAAACACTTTGAAAAGAGGAGCATCTAATAGGGAATGAGCCCAGGCAAAACTAGGGCTCATGAGATGGCAGGAATGAAAGATCCAGGCAAAGGACACAGAGTGTGGAAAGGCCAGAAGGCAGGAAAGTTCATCAAACTAAATGAACTTTACTGACTCAGTTTGACATTGAGTGAGCTAATATGCCTCAGGTACAGAGTACACAGTCAGTACTAAAACATGCCAAAGCTCTTATTATTGCACTCCTCTGGGTACCATTTCCAAGTCTGCCCACTTGGAAACAACAGTAATAGAAAAACAATACTCCTCCTGACCACACAAGCAATTCATGATATTAAGCATGGATTACATCTTGACTGAGGTACAAGTGACAGGCAATAACCCACATATCTGCAAAATATACCATCTGCTCAGTGTTGACACTTATACAAATTCCATGTGTTTCTATTTCACCCACAGCTTTTCTCTTGCCTTTGTAATTCCTTCCTCTGCTCCTGCCAAACACCAGAATTTTCAGGCTATTACTCATGTTCTTTCTTTCTGGGTAGATTCATTTGCATTTTCTGAAATCTTGCATAAATGAAAGTATGTTGTATGTTTTCTTTTTAATCTGGCTTTTTAATTAAGCATAATTATTATATGAGGTAAAATTTACATAATGAAAAGTGAAAAAGCCAGTGGCATTTTGTTTAATCACTGTGTTGTGCAGGTAACATGTCTATCTTGTACTACAATATTTTAATTATTCTTATCCAACATTATAGCCATTGAATGATTGCTCCCCATTTCCCTGTACCCTAACTTGTAAAACATACCAATCTTTAATCTGTCTTGTCCTCATCCTTGTTTTCTGTCCCATATATCCTGTCCCATGACCAATGCCAACTTGTACCTCAGGTGCTCCCACTTGTTCCAGTGTCAGGAAACAAATGTGAGTTTTCAAAACATTATCCTTCCTCCCCTCCCTGTGTCTTACCATCATGCCCATCCTAATGTGGATAAATGAGACAGACACTTCACCCAACCAGCTCCAGTCACCCCTCCCTCAACAGGTAGGTCAGCCCCTCATTCATATTATTCAGCCTCATTCTGAGTCTCCAAACAAACCCTACTGCATGGCACCATAAGTCCCTTTGAAACATACAAAGCCTAACACCCTCACACCTCCCAGTCATCACAATTTCTCATTTGACACTGGGAGACGCCATTCCTCCATCACTTCACTCTGCATTCACCTTTGCTTACACACAATCCAACTCTGGACAGGTCCCCAAGCTTCTCAGTCCAACACACCAGAGCCACAGGGAGCAGAAATTGAATAGAACCACAGAAGATATTTATGAGAGATCCATTCCTGATTTCCTAGTCCTGGATGCAGGCTCTTTAAGGACAGGCATGTGACATTTGTAAAAACATCAAAGAAAACAAGAAGTGAGGAGAGTGATATCTACGTTGAACTTCAAGTCAAATCGGGCTTCAAAGATCCTAGTTCAGTGCAGGCCTGTGCATAGCTGATTAACAGAGACCTGCATGTTTACTAGATAATTGAGTTTTATGATATAATGCCTCTTTTAGAATCTCTCTGATCGTGTTTCTTGAAGGTACAGGAAACAACATTCCTGTACCTTCTTGTGATTTCTTATACTTTGTCCTTCTTTCTCAGAATTGCTGCAGCTATGCAGGGTCATTTATGATTCCATATAAATTTCTGAAATGTTTGTTCTATATCTGTGAAATATGTTACTGGTACTTTAATAAGGATTGCATTGAATCTATAAATTCCTTTCAGTACTATGGACATTTTGATGATGTTAATTTTTATTCTTTCTTCAAAAAATCCACTTTGCCTCTTAAAAACATACCCACATTTCAGTGAATTGCCACTTCTTATTCTCCACCCACATTTTCCATCTTAGTGACTCTCTCCTTGGTGGGTGGGCCCACCAACCTGATCTTATCCACAATATGGCATCCGCATCCTCTTCCTGAAAACCTGCACTGCTCCCTATTCCTTCTTCTTTCTCTTCTACCTAAACCAAGATAACAAAACACACTGTGCTTCTTTGCCCAACTTTTATAATCATTACATTATTTCTTCTATTTTTACCCAATATAACCCCTGGTTATATCCCCTGGTAGCCCTTTGGTTTCTAAAGGCCATCTGATATGAAGATCTGTTTAGGATTTTGATCTATGGTCAAAATCCAACCAGAGCTAACAAAGCCTAAAATACCCCCAGAAAATAGCATTTATGTTCCACTACTGTGTATCCAGTTTGTGGACTTTCTTTGAGACAGACTCATGGAGTTTATGAAAATGCCAATAATAGTGAACAATGTATTCTGTAGTATGGGTGTTCCCTAGATGTGTCTGATTGGTCACAAGGCAGTGAAGGCCATGGATGCACATGACCAGGAACTGGGATTGCAACTCATTGCAATTTTAAGGAGTCATTATGTTCCACACACAGTCAAGGTTCTGTTACAGAATATCTTTGAAAGGTTTGTGCATCTGCCTTCTCACATGTGAAGTGAAAATGCATGTAGAATAGGAATGATGTTGGTGGTTAGGGTTTGCCATTTTGCACACATGAAATGGGCTCATTGTTTCTGCCAATGTTAGTGAAAAGACCTTAAAGAGTCCCTTTGCCCTCATGTACCATCCTGTCAGGGATGTGGAAAATTTCAGACAAAGGATGAAAGAGTAAGCAGGTGGTCACCTGTGTGTCTCCAAAGTGCCTCTGAGTGGATAAGGCATTGAGCCTGTCTACACATTCCCTAACCATCCTGGAGACCAGAAGCCTGGAATGGGCATCACTGTGAGGAAACCCGGTTGTGTATCTGAAGGGCCCTAACTCCACCTCAGACTCTGAAGAAATCTGTTTTTGCCTTTCCAGCTTCTGGAGGCTCTTCTCATTCTTGCCCTATGCCCCCCAATCACGTGCATTTCTAACCCTACTCCCATAGTCACATTTCCTTTTTTCTTCTGTCATTTGATCTTTTAATTGTTCCTCTAAGTCATAAAAACACAAACAACTACATGGAGGGACCACACAGAAAATCCAAAGTAAACTTTCCCTTTCACTGTCTATGACATCACCACACATGCAACGTGTCTTCTGCAGGACCTAACACTCCCAGAATCCAAGGACATAAGTCAGGATATTTTCAGGGGCCAATGATTGTCTCTACCACCATATTGAAAGAACTTCAAAATGTAAATATATTTTCTTCATATTTTAAAAGGCTTTCTAAATCTACCTTGTTGTAGCCCTGTGTTCTTGAACAAGATAAATGTTTTCTTCAGTTGCAGCTCCTCAATCCCCCCACTCTGAATAAGTGTCCCATTGCTTATCTTTCTTTTAAACCTTTGTATTGGCAAGCATCTCCCTAGACATTCTGGTGCCAGGGTGGTGACACTGGAATAAAAAAAAAGCTGGGCATTGTTGCACAGACTCCTCAGCCCTGAGCATTTTCTAAGGGTGTACAGTTTTCTCATGTCAGATCTACACTTTGTAACTAGCCAAGCCTTCAGTTCTGGTGTCATTCCTGGAACTGCAGCTAACAGACTCACTCCTAATATCTTCCAAAGACTCAGTTATTTCACAGATGAAAGACAAAAGTTTATAATTTCTAGTGGACAATTTGACTACATTTCTTGTGGAAGGCCCTGAAATAGTTATGACAAATTAGTGATATGTCCAATGAACCAGTCGCAAATGTTTTAAAAACACATGCTTTCTCTTGGAGAAGGTTCTTATTTCTTATGAAATAAAATGGTTTTATTTGAGCTAGAATTTGAAAGAAAAAAGAGGATGGACTACAGAATAGAGTCAGCCATGGTGTGATCAGACAGTTAAACCAGACAAAACAAATGCTGGAAAAGAGTCCAGCTTCCTAAATCTCCTCTCCCAGTTCCTGCATCTAAAGCCTCCAAAACTCTGTCCTGTCCTTACCTCAGGGAGTTTTAAGTGGGGTGTGAAAGTAGTATCAAAGTGCTGAGCATGGATATACCCCAGGAGAAAAAACACAACTGCTTCTTTGAAAATCTACACTCTTTAGTAACAAAACCGTAATTTACATATTTAGTATTTTCAAACACTCCATACTACCAAAAACTGTCTGCAGATTCAATGTACACATTGTAATTGAAATTCCATTTTCTAAGGAAATAAAAAATATCATTCTCAATGAATATGATATGCCAAGAGACACTGAGGAGCCCAAAATATCTTAAAAAATCAAATTTAGAGACTTGCATTTCCTGATTTGTAAACACATTATAAAACACATTAAAATAGAATGGTATTGGTATAAATACAGACATATAGACCAATAGATATGAACAGAGAGCCTCTAAGTAAATTTTTCTGTATGTGGTCAAATGATCACAAAGTGCCAAGAACACTCAGTGAAGAAAAGACAGACTTCAACAAAAGATGTTGAGAACACTAGATATTCACATGCAAAATAATATTACACCACATGCAAAAAATAACTCAAAATGAATTAAAGGTCTAAAGGGAAGACCTAAAACTCTAACACTCACAGGAGAACACCCATAGGACAGCTTCATGAAATTGGATTTGGCAATGTTTTTTTTTTTTTTTGATATGTTGTGAATAGCTTAGGGAACAGTGGAAAATTGAAAATGGTACTATATCAAGTTTGAAAACTATTGATCATCAAAACAAAAAATCAATGGAAAAATAAACCTACAGAACAAAAAAAAAGATCATCTGCAAATCCCATATACATATTAAGGGGCTAATATATATGTTATATGAACAAAAACTCCAATTAAACTACAACAAAAGCCATGTGGTCCAACAATCTCACTTTTGTTTTAATATCCAAAGAAATTGAAGGAAGGATTTTGAAAAAAATATTAACACATCCAATTTCCTTGCAGCTAGTTTTACAATAACCAAGAGGTGGAAGCAATGCAATTCTCTATAAACTGGGGAATGGAAATAGAAAAAAATATATATATAGTCATTCAGCTTTTGGAAGAAAAGATACATTTTTAGTTATTATGCTAGGTGAAACAAGTCATAAGAAGACAAGAATTGTATTTCCACATATACAAACTATCACATATTCAAATTTAAAGAAATAAAGATTGGTCATTTGGGTATTTTGGGAAGGAAAAATGTGGTGTTTATTGTAATGGGTATAGATTTTAAGTTTTACAGATACAAAATTGCTAGATCCCTTTTGCATCGAGGAGAATATACAGGGTCTGACACAAACAATGTCCCTTTATATTACAAAATCATAAGCATATAATTTTGTAACATACAATATCATACTCAAGCACATCATATGATATTTTAGGTGAAATGTTCAAATTGAAACTCTAAGTCATTACACCCATATTATTACCCAACCAACCACACTCATGCAGGCGTTACTTCTGCTGGACCCTGTATACGCCACTACAGAACTATATATCGACCCTTGGCTCATGATAGTACATTTAATGTTATGCATTTTTAATACATTTAAATAAAAATATTTTAAAGAAAAATTGGTGGTAAGAATCTTGAGACTTTTTATTTATTTACTTTTTTAAGGTTTTATTTATTTATTTTTAGAGAGGGAAGGGAAGGAGAAAGAGAGAGAGAGAAAGATCAATGTGCAGTTGCTAGGGGCTGTGGCCTGCAACCCAGGCATGTGCCCTGACTGGGAATAGAACCTGCGATGCTTTGGTTCGCAGTCTGTTCTCAATCCACTGAGCTACGTCAGCCAGATATTTATTTACTTTGAAAAGATTTTATTTAGCCCTGGCTGGTGTAGCTCAGTGGATTGAGCGCAGGCCTGCAAACCAAAGCATTGCTGGTTTGAGTACCAGTCAAGGCATATGCTAGGATTGTGAGCCAGGTCCCCAGTAAGAGATGTGCAAGACACAACCACACTTTTGATGTTTCTCTCCCTCTCTTCTTTCTTTTCCCTCTCTATAAAAATAAGAACAAATAAAATTAAAAATTAAAAATTAAAAATTTTATTTATTTATTTTTAGGCAGAGGGGAAAGGAGGGACAAAGAGAAGGAGGGAAACATTAATGTGTGGTTGCCTCTCAAGTGCCCCCTACTGGGGATCTGGCCCACAACCCAGGCCTGTGCCCTGACTGGGACCCGAACCAACTAGTGACCATTTGTTTTGCATGCTGATACTCAATCCACTGAGCCCTACCAGCCAGAACACCTTGAGGCTTTTTAGAATATTTTGCTTCCACAGAAGAAGTCCTGGGCATAATAAATATAAAGCAGGTGTGGTTTGTGGTTTCATTCTCTGTTTCAAATATTTTGTTTAATTTCAGTTTGTTTTGGAGTTTCTGAGTTCCTTAAGAACCCATGATGGCAAAGGAGGCTCAAAGATCCAATGATTCTCGGCAGCTGCAGGGCCCAGGTGGGAGGGGATAGGTCTGGCAGATGTGGGAAGTCTGGTCAGAAAGATTGAGTCTGGAGGGACATGCAAATAAAAAATCCAGGAAACTGAAGAGTGCACAGTATAAGATAATGAATCAATAAAGTCAGAGATGATGAGGATGAAGATGTCTTAGATGAGCTGTGTAGGGAACTTCCCAAGTTATTTCCCCTTTGTGGCCACTGAAGCTATTTTTTGCTTAAAAAAACAAAAACAAAAAACTCTTGCCTCTTCAGAGGATATTAAGTTCAGTTAGAACCCTAATGATGAAGCATGTAGTCTAGAGCAGAAGAGGTGGAAGGAGGAGAGTTTCCCATGGCACTCACTGGTTTTTAAGGGAAAGAGAACATTTTTAAGGGATACAATGTCTCACATGATTAACTTACTCCCAAGAGCATGCTTCAGTTTAGAACAGAAATGAACCCTCTGAGAAGACCTAAGAGCAGTGAAGTCAAAGAAATAAAACCAGGCAACAGAGTTCTTTGTTTGCTTGTTTGTTTGTTTGTTTGTTTGATTGTTTTTGAGACTACTATCACCCTTACCATGAATAGAGTCAGATGGTCCACTTAGGATTGTCTTTATTCTGTATACAAATGCACCATTGTCATTCACATTCAAGACATTACTTTTACAAAATGTTTTATGATGGTAAAATACACATGGATGTACTATATTAACCACTTTAAGGTGTAGTTCAATAGTATTAAATACGTTCACATTGTTTTGCAGCCATCATTACACTTCATCATTTTGCCATTCCCATCAACAGTGCACTTGCATTCTGACCTGCCCACAGTATCACCCACACCTGCAATTTTCTGATTTTTGATAATACCTATTTTGGTGGGAGTGAGATCGAATATGATTATATTTTTAAGTTCTTTCTAATTGAAATATAATCAACTTACAATCTTCTGTTAGTTTCATGTGGACAACACAGTGACTCATACTGATGTAGAAGACAAGGTGATCACCACAACAGGCCTAGTTACTCTCTGTCACTCCACAAAGCTATTACAATTTTATTGACTACATGCTCTATGCTGTTTGGTACATTCCACAGACATATTTACTTTATAAGTGGCAGTTTGGAACTTTTAATCAATTTCACTTATGTTTTTTCCTCTCCTTCCACTCACAGCTTTCTGGAATCTACCAGTTTTTTCTCTGTATCTATGACCCTGTTTTTATTTTGTTTTGTTTGTTCATTGTTCTAGCTTTTTACATTCTACATACAGTAATATCATACAGTATTTGTCTTTGTGAGACTTGATTGACTTAATATAATACCCTCCAGGGTGACCTATAATATTTTGTCCAAAGTGACAAGATTTCACACATTTTTATGGCTGAGGAATATTTTAATATAAATGTGTTATTACAAATATATGCTATATCTATTACATTTATTTTATTTATTCATCTATTGATGAACACATAGGTTTCTTCCATATTAGGTGTAATTAAGCAGGCACAAGGCTGTAATGAAGAGGTAAATGTAACTTTTTGAATTAGTGTTTACATTTTCCTTAGACAAATGACCACTAGTTAAATTGCTAAGTTGTACGGTATTTCTACTTTTAATTTTTAAAGAAATCTCATTGGCTTTTTGATCAACATTTTTAATGATATATGTTGTGTGTGTGTGTGTATTTTTTTACACAGTTTCAGAACCTATCACACAGCCCTGGGCTGTGGCCCCCACACTAAACTCAACTGTATTGGGTACACTGAACTTAACCTTCCTTCTTTGGAAAATCTTTGCAGCCTGTGCTTCACTGAACTCCAGCATCACCACCTGTCAGTGGTCTGAGTACCCATCTCTGCAGGAGCTGTTCTGCCCGATACCCATGTGTGGGGGTGCAGGGTGCTGATGGATATCTGAAGTCAGAGTAAGAAACCCGTGAATGGATAAAAAGAAGTATGTGGTGAAAGAAGTATGTGAGGGGAGCAAACATTCATTGGGGACATTTACTGTGGGCTCACTTGGAAATGCCTCTCTTCATGCAAAACAGAGAGTGTAAGTATTATTGTCTACAGCAACAAATAACATCCTGCCACTTTCAAACAAAATAGAGGGATCTTGTCCTGGAGTGCTTTTTCTTTCCCTCTTGGAGTCTCTGCTCCAGTATTTTCAGCACTTTGTTGTGGTTGTTAGAGGAGAGCATTACATGCTCCAGAGGTGAAAACCTAGTAAAACAAATGAATCAGGGCATAATGATATCATACAAACATTGTGAATCTTACTGGGTATTACATCAAACACACCATGGTGAAAAAACTGTGGCCTGTGTGCAGCAGTGTGGATTAGTCTTTGTAACAGCACGTTATACTACAGAGAGAACCTTTAATTTCTGATGTAGAAAAACTGTGGAAATAGTTCTAAACTTAGAAAAATGCACTTTCTGTGACTTGAACCCAGTCCTTTTGGATATTCTTTTTTTCTACTTTTGGTGCTGCACAAACTCTCAGGCCAAGAGGCCCTAGATCTCTTTCCATCCCTCTACCCCTCTTAGTTCCCAGGCTCATCTTCAGTGGCTTCTGGGGACACAGTCAGTCTGCAAACTTCAAGTTGTTGCGAAGGGAGATCCAAAGGAAGGAGAACCCAAGATGCAGAGGACTAAGTGAAGGATTACACTAACCTCCTCCCAGAACCAACCTGGAATGACAACTAAACTGTAGAGAAATGATCTGGAATAAACAACTGGCCAGTAGTGAGAGAGAAGTCTTATAACCATAGACTGATAGAAGAAATGGCTTCACCACAGCGATGAGTGGTACACAGAGTGCAGAGGAGACGTGGGAAGGCTGGCGGGGTTCACAGGGGTGGGAGCTCAAATGCCAGAGAGAAATCTCAGTGGCTGGGGGAACCCATCTGAGGTGTGTGGGTCCTAAACCCAAGCTGAACTCCCCAGCCTACAGCACCAGAACCAGAAAGAAACAAAGATAACATCCAATTATGAAAAGCAGTGGGGTTTCTCTCTGCCAGGGAGAGATGGCAGGGGGTACCACCATAGAGTGCTCTGTACACCCAGGCAGGACATGTGAGCGTTAGTTTATGCAGTAGTCATTGGGGGCAGGTATATTGATGCAGTAGAGGTGAGACTTTCAGAAGAGAAGGTACTGGTTAGCAAAATAGTCACAGGGATGACCAGTATAGCATTGCATGGACAAGCAAAATTATTGTAATAACAGTGTGTGGTGACAGGTTGGTCCTAGACTTGTCGGGGGATCCATTCATAAGTTTTATTGATGTCTCACCACTACACTGTACACCTAAAGTCAATGTGATATTGAATGTCAACTGTCATTTTAAGAAATAGTGAAAAGAAAGCTTCAGCTTAAGAGAATTATAGGGAAACCAATATAAACACAGTGCCTGCTTAGCAACAAGAGCTACTCTCGTTTTTTTCGTTGTTGTTTTTTTTGTTTGTTTGTTTGTTTTTTGCACAGAGGCCCTCCTCAGTTACTGAGCTCTGAGAAACACGTCAGGTTAAAAGGACAGGGCAGCTTTTCTTGCTGGTCTGATTTCACAGAGTGCAGCATGGATGATGGAATGTGAGGACATTGGCCTGAATACACAGTGTGTGTTCTCTGAACTGTGGCATGTTTCCTCTGCTGGTGCAGTTAAAGGCCAGGTTTTTGGGAACCAATAAAATTTCATTAATCCATGAAAATATGTCATGTGGCAGAAAAAAGTGAAGTGGCTTTAAAAATAAAAAGCCCGCTGTAAACATTGTATTACTAGTAGACCAAGTGCCCAGCCAGCAGTGACAGGTTGAGAGCAACATTGTGTGAGAACATCAGTCGTTCTGATGTGAGCAGTGCACAAAGGTGAACGAGGTGAGCAAGCTCAAGTCACCACTTCTTTCTCTGGGTGATGGGAGCAGGGTGACCCATTCTAAGAGGACTTTCAAAAGACTTCTCAGCATAGTCAAGGCCTTCCTAAAGAAAACAGGGACATAAACACAGCTTGTATTGTCTAATTCCAAATATACAAAAAGAAAAATGGGAATAGGGAGCATTTTCCTAAGAGTGGCTGAAAGGTTCACTTACTTAATCAGCACCCCCTCTTCCATTTCTACGTAAGAATTTTAACATGGCCAAGTAAAAATCTTAAAATTCTTCCCTAAAAATTAATAAGAGGTTTATCCATATGAATGAAAAAGTTCAACTTATTAAAACCATTAAAAACTTAATGATTTTTGCATTTTTGTACCTGTCTCAAGTATAAAAATCTTTTAATTTATAAGAATAAATTATTATGGCTTATTTAATGAAGTAATTTCAATGTCAGGGTGTAGTTTAAAAGTAGCTATAGGTGTGTGATTTAAAGAGAATGATGCACAAGCAATAAGACTCCTCTTAAATCTTTATTTTATTACCATTTAGTCCTCTTCTACCCCTCCCCCATCCTGTTGAGATTTTCAAATGGCAATTTTAGGCATTCTTCCAGCAGTGTTATTTGGAACTTCATGTTGAATTTGATGACATAGCTATACAGTATCACAAATCTATTCATGGCTTCAAATCTTGTGACAGTTTGTCACTTGACTCTGGGACTGCCAGAGAACTGTGTTCTCAGCCCCTGCAGACAAAACAATGCCAAGTCATGCCAACCATAGACTAGGCCTATAATCATCACCTGTTCACACAAGATCCAAACACATCTCCAAGCTTAGTAGCATATTCATTATTTAATTCCTCTATGATTTTCACAATTTGCTCACTATTTCATAAGCTTTCTTTTCTCCAAATTTTAATTTTCTGTCACATTTTTCCTAAGTGACACTCTAAAGCTCTGAGGCCTTCTCTATATTCTCAGAATGTTAATTATTTTTTTAAATGAAACTATCAGGTCTCTGGGTGTGTCTGTATACATGACTGTATGTCCACTGCATGTGGAAATAATTAGAAATGGATTATAAAAATTCCTCTGCTTAATTGGCTCATCTAAATTAAGAAATATAACAAAAACTAACTTAATTTGTAGTGCATTAATTGGCAACATTTTTCAATAACAAAATAATGCAGTTTTTGCCAGATTTGTTAATAATATATCTAAAGGATGAGTCAACAACATACACAAAATTGATGTGTACATGTATGATGAAGTATTTTTATATTTGTAATGAGATAGATTGTAGTTGCTATGGAATACTGTTTTACTGTTAATAGGGTAAAATATCACATATTTCTTTAAGAAGAGGGAGATTTATGAATCACATGTATACATGTGGCTTACAAAAACTAAATATGTGCAATCAATGAATCATTTGCTTTTCCATACTACTTAATGGAAATGTCACTATACATTGAAAATATTGGTAATTCAAAAATTACTTCTGCAACCATCTATTTTCATATCATCCAATGGAGTAAGTAGAAGAATAAATAAGAACGCAAAAATTAAATAAATGTCTTTAAACCCAAAGAGTCTATGGCCTGTCTATAGGGTGCAGTCTGCATGATTTTCTGTCCAGGGTCGGTGCCCTGGGCCCTAGAGAATAGCCGGGCTGGCTGAAGACAGCCCATCAGATGTGGGAGAAATGCAAAAAATCTCTCTGGAAAAGAACAGCTGCCTTTCCAGGTGGCTGGATTAATTTTAGAGAAGGGGTAAGGGTGGCATAAAGGACAGGACCAAGGGCTAAAATTGTAAAGTTAAGATCCCTGGGTGGCTTTGCCAACCACCTTCATCATAGGAGAAAGTCCAGGGGGGTTGAGTCCACACTGTGAATGGTTTAAGGGGATAATGCCCCAGAGGGAGTGACATTAAAAGAAATCAGAGGAGAAGTGAGAGCCTAGAGAATAAAGCAGCTGTATAAATAAATCCAAGGGAAACCTCCCAAACCTTTCCCGATGCTGAGAAACCCTTTAAAGAATAATGAAGTGGGGTGAAGTAGAGGGTAGGTGGGTTTATGTTTACTTTCTTATGTAAGATGGTCAAGGAAATCCTCCATGATTATGTGACATTCTAGCGAGGCTAGAAAAGAGAGGAAGGGTTATGGACATCCCTGGGGAAAGATTAGTTTAGAGAGAGGGAACAGCCACTGAGGGAACAGTGCAGAGAATTGCTTGCCATGACCAATGGTCAAACAGCCACTGTGACCAGAAAGATGTGGTAAGAAGAGTCACATGAGAAGTGTAGACAGAAACAAGATTTTTTAGGACAGTGCTGTCAAAGAGTGATCTGTAAGGAGCTAAATAACCTGGCATAGAAAGTATACCAATCACATCACTAAGGGTCCTGCCTTTTTCCTGACATTTCCTTCATTGCAAGATTTCATCACCCACAGCACTGAGTGGCTTGACCTTCTGCTGGAATGTCCCTGTCTTGTGCAGACCAGTACCTTCTACAAATCAATGGGAAAACCTGCATGTTTTTTTTTTTGGTAGAAGACTCAAACTATCTACATATTTGGTACAATTACTATCACAACTCCAAGGTTTTTCTCGCAGAAGTAGAAAAACCCATCCTACATTTCATGAGGAATTTCAATGGAACCCAAATTGTTGAAATGATCTTTAAAATAGAATGAAATTGGAAGCCTCACATTTCTTCATTTCCAAGCTTACTGCAGAGCTGAAGTAACCAAAACAGTGTGACACTGGCATGAAAACTTCTTCTGTTCATCAAAGGACACAGTCAAATCGTGTCAATGAAAAGGCCAAGATTGTTCAATGGAGAAAAGAGTCTTTTCAATAGATGGTGCTGAACAGCAATATCCACATGCAAACAAATGATATGGATTGTTGTCTTATACTATACACAAAACTTAAGTCAGAATACATAAAATTCCATAGGTTATACCTAAAACTGTAAAATCCGTAGAAAAAAAAATATAGGGAAAAGCACATGACGTTTGATCTGGCAATGATTTTATGAATATGACACTGGAATGCAAGTAAAAAATAGACAGTTTGGGTATTGTCAAAATGAAAAGCTCCTGTCCATCAAAAAGCACAACAGTTTGAAAAGTAGCCTATGAAATGGGAGAAAATATTTTGCAAATCATATGGAAAATAAAATATTAATTTTTAGAATATACAAAAAATGTAACAACTCAATAACAGCAACCAACCAATTAATCTGATTTAAAAATGGACAACTCCTGGCTGGTGTGGCTCAGTGGATTGGACACCAGCCTATAAACCAAAGGGTTGCTGGTTCAATTCCCAGTCAGGCACATGCCTGGGTGGTAGGCCAGGTACCCAGTAGGGGGTGTTTGAGTGGCAAACACACATTGATGTTTCCCTCTTTTTCTGCCACCCTTCCCCTCTGCCTAAATATAAATAAATAAATTCTTTTAAAAATGGACAAAGAACTTGAATAGACATTTCTCCAAAGAATATATGCAAATGGACAGTAGTCACAAAATCAGATATCCAATACCACTATTGTAAAAAATTAGAATCAAAACTCTCAAATTTGAATTTATTGCTTATGATGTTGGGTATGGTTAACTTTGCTCTGCAAGAGGAAAAAACAGTGCCCTGTGTCATACCCTTGATTTCTCTAAAAGCTTTGTCAACAAAAATTGGCAACTGTCACTTCTTAGTGAACTTGAGTCTTTGAAATAACATGACTGGTCTGTGTATCTCATGACAAATCCATGGGAATCTGGGTGCTCAGAGAATGGATGGCCTCCAACTATGTGTCTCAAGAGGAGTACAGACTCTCTCAG
>NC_040914.2:10546799-10652299 GCF_004126475.2 Phyllostomus discolor
CATCCTAATATAGGAAAATGGCACCCTACTTCACTATAAGAGCACTTGTGTCTCCCTCAACAGGTAGGTCAGACCCTCACTCATATTATCCAGCTTCATTCTGAGCCTCCAAAATAAACCTTGCTATATAACAGCTCTATGCCCCCTTGAAACCACATAATGCCTAACACCCACCCAACTCCCAGCTTTACAATTTTTCATCTGACTCTGAGCAGACCTCATTTCTCCATGACTTCACTCCCTATTCTCCTCTGTTTATACACAATTCACCTGTGGACAAATACCCCCAAAGTCTTAGACAAATTCACCAGAGGCCCCAGGGAAAACAAAGGAAATGGAACCAGAGAAGGAATTAATTTCCCATTGCACAAGTTCTGGGTGCAGGCTTTATAAAATCAGTCACGTGGAAATTGTAAAAACAACAAAGAAAACAAAGAATGAGGACTGTGATGTCTGCCCTGAGCTGCATGTCAAAGGGGGCTTGAAAGAGGATCATTAAATGCAGGCCTGTGGGTGGCTGATGTAACAGAAATCTGCATGTTCACCAGAGTCACTAAGTTTTATGCCAGAAAACTTTTATGATCTCTGTGATCTTGTTTCTTGAAGGTACAAAGAAAACATATACGGAATGAGTACACCGATAATGGTTAGTGTGATGTGGAAATGCACCCTTTCATTCTGGCACATCTTCATGGATTCTGAGCAAAGGTTGATTTCAGACATTTTGGGCCGCAAGGGGATCTGGGAAGTCAGGCTATCTCCTGCTGTGAACATCAAGCCAGAAGAGAGGCAAGTGTATTTGAGATCTTTTTAAAAACAATTAGGGAGATGAAGAAAATTTTCAAAGATTGAAAATCATTAAGAATAGACGCTTGGAGTGAGCCAACATGATTGGCTAGTTCGAGGGTGGTTGTGTTAAAGTAAATCATACACTGAATACATTTGAAAATGCAAGTAAGACTTTATTAAAGACCATGCAATTGGACAATGAAACAGAACACAACACCCCTGATCCAAAGGCTGGGAGACTTTAGAAGAGAAGGAGCCATGGAAAATTTATTTTTTAATTGAATTTGCCCAAAAAGAAACCAAGACTTTTCATAAAATTCTGATAGGGTGACCTTTTTGTTTTGGCTACAAAGGTCCCCCCAAAAAGATATGTTTCTACTGGACACAAGAACTCCAGGAAGATTAAAATTCTAAGTGATAGGACAAGGATCTTGAGACACATTTTCTTTGTTTCTTAACACTGGCAAGAAGCTTTCAAAAAGACTTCTGTGTGTTTCAAAAGGATGGATAAAGGATCAGCAATTACCAACTTGAAATTCAATTACATTTTTAATGAAATTGTATAGAAATATAGATGACTATGGCCCAGAGACAGAAAGAACCTATCTAAAAGTTTCCTGAATCTGAAGAACGTTAAGTCCTTCTTAAGGACTTAAGCATAACAAAAATGCTTTCATCACAGTGGAGAGTTTCACAACTAAATTTCTTTCAGCCAAGACCCAGTTTGTATATCTCCCAGTTCCTGAATTTTATAAAGAGGTGTCCATTCTCAGCAATGTAGGAACAGAGGCAAAATAGCTGAGAGTCCTTGAACAGAGCCAGGATTGCATTTCCCAGGAGATTGTACCTTCATATGCCTTTGTGGTCATCTTTTAATTTTTTTTGTTCAAATGTCGTATCAAATGAATAAGAGTATTCTTGATCCTACAACATAGCTGCTTTAGACTGTTTTGTCCAGATTACTTATTTATTGAAGAGAAAGTGACATATACCTCATAGTTTGCTCTGAGGCATGTTTTTCTATAAAACATAAGATGGAGTTTAACAGCCTCTTGAAATTAGGAAGCTTCACCCTCCCACTTCACTTGCAGTCACCCTAGTTTTGGGTGATGCCCTCTTCTCCAAGAGATGCCAAAATAACCATCAGGTCAAACTTAACTCCAAAAACACTGATGTTATTTCTAATTCTATGGGCATCAGTCTCAACTACAACATTTGAGTGAAAGCTTTTTTTGTATTATAAGCAATTCCAATTGTATTATATTAATAAAAATGACAAAGCCATACTAGCCTTATACAAATAAGCCTACTGCCATGAAAATAAGAATACTAAATAAGGCATTAGAATTTATGAATTCTAATTCATAAGTTAGAAGTCAAACAGAGAGAAAGAGATCAGAGTTACTACCCACATAGCTGTCTTTTAGCTTATTCTTGTTGTCCATACAGTGTCCAGGTGCTCTTCACATGACCCCTGGAGAAAAATGGAATTTGAATTTCTGCAAGCTCATCACATGCTCCCACTGGTCATTACATGACAACTGCCCATACTCTGAGGGTCTCAGTGTCTCTACACTGTAAAGATGGTGCATCTGAGACCAACCAACCAATGGTGAGGTCTGGTGTAAAATGCAACCTTAGGTCAACAACAATGACAATGTCAGCTTTTATTGTGAGCATTTATTGACTGTGTGAAAGTCTTGTAACAATTTCCCACTTTCACAGCATATCTATTTTTAAAAAGCAAAAAATATTCAGATTTTAATAACTGGTGAGGAATGAAGGGTCACTCTTATTTTACAACTAGTTTGAGGGGCTGACTTTCAAAGAAACTATGGTTTTCATGACATCACACTCATCATTTCCACATCCTTTGTTCTGACAAAGCCCATGGTGAAAGTTCTGTAGTCACCGGAGAGCTTCATCTTCTAAAAGAGCTTCAGGCTCTCCCTGTTGTACAACCACTGAGTGGAGGAGGTCACACTTGTATAGCAGCCAGCTCCTCAGTATCCTTATGCTGTGTGACTAGTGCTGTTCACTGGAAAGTTAGCACACTCAGAAGTTCTGTGGGAAACAGAGGATGTGACAGAGAGAGAGTGTACTAGGGACCTGGTGCTACTGTGTACCTCCAGAAATATTAGCCACTCACTCACTGCCCATATTTAAGTTTGTAGATGTCACCTGAGGGTGGTCCTGATCTCTGCAGAAAAATGATTGGCTATGTTGAGGTGACAATGTGTAAAGAGAGCTCTGGACACCTTCTCTGACCCAAGATTGCACCCAGACTGAGCCCTGAAATGTTCTCATGGACTTCTCAGTACTATCAGGACAGAGAACTGCTTCTGAGCTTCTGTGTCCTATAACCTAATCATTAGGTGAAATTTTCCCCTTTCATGAACTTTCTTGATCTTAGAATGTATTTCACTTCATAAAATCATGGCACACTGCTCATGTAAATCTTAGCATATGTGGTTGGGGGGCAGGCTTATATCCTCTGTACATCTCTAGAAACAAGCAAATTTTATAGTTACTGGGAAGGCATTTACTTGGTGTTAAATATTTTATTATTCCATAAAGATAGCCCAACCTGGTCTTTATGACCTTGTATTTGAAAGAGTTTTACCTGAATTTTTTATCAGTTTAAACAAGACTTATTTTCTGACCTATGAATTGAATAACATGCTTGAAATGGACCTCTAGAGAGGTGTTTTATGATTTTAACAAAAGGACTGTGGGAATAGAAGGAGACTGTGTAAGACAATACAGGCCACACATGAAAACCCAAAGTTAACACAGTGCTCCACTGAGGGACACCAAAAGATTAATAAAATACAGAACAAGGTGAGAGAAACTTTTTTCCCACCTATTCAACACAGGACTGGAATCCCCGGATGGAGAAATTTGGCAAGTAGATGACATATTTGGTATTCAAATTGAAAAAAGAAGAAAATTAACCTCTTCAACAGACAACTTAATCTTATATGTAAAAAAAAACAAAAACAAAAAACTAGAGATTCTGCCCTACACATACACATATGCTAGTGAAAACTAGTAAATTCTTTCAAGTTGGAAAGACGAAATCAACAGTGAGCATCATTCTCATTTCTTTGTAATGAACAAACCCAAAATGGATTTAAGTAAACAGTTTCATTTCAAACAGCACCAGAATTAATGAAATACTTAGAGAAAAATGATCCAGGTCTGTGGAAGATGTATGCACTGAACCTACCAAATTTTCTGGAAATCAATGAAAGATTAAAAACAAATAAGTAGAAAAACATTTATATTTATGGATTGAAAGATTTCCAATCATATACACATTTGATACAATTTGTATCAAAAACCTAACTACACACTAAGCTCCAAAGACACCCGGCCTCTACCCCCTTCCAACAGGGACCCCAACAACCACTGCCAGGCTCCTCCTCAGTCCCACTCAATGGGATTTTGTGGGCACTGACTGCCTGTTGCAGACTCAGGATGAGAAGACTTGGGGTACTGATGATGCCACATTTTGCATTCTACGGGGCTTCTGGGCAAAGCTCAATCTGCCTGATCCAGACTCACCTTAGGAGAAGAGCACCAACAACCTTGCCCTCGTCTAATACAGACACTGAAAACTTGAACTTACACTCGGAAAACTGACATCCCTGGACTGGAGCCTGTGCACACCCGCTCATCAGCTTGCCCACCTTTCTTACCACATTGTCCTTTGATCTGCCTCTGTACCCCTAACTTCTTCAGTCTCCGGTATCACTTCCTTCCTCCTCCCCAGCAATCAGCCAGACTGCACAGACCACATGCCCTCTCCTTTCTGTCTTTCTAGAAATTTCATCCCTCAGTGGCTGCTAGTCTTTTCCCAAGCCTTGTTGTTCCACTTATCCCTTTCCCAGCATCCCATCTCTCATTTCCCCAGTGCCATCAAGTCCCACAAACTTGGGCTACTTTTGCCCTTGGGAATAAGTAGAAGCATGTTTCTCTGGTTACCTCTGTTTAGAGATCCATTCTCTCTACTCCCCTACTCCTGCACACCCACCCCCTCTACCACCCTGTGCTCTCACTTGTTTCAATGTTGTTTTCTTTGTTTTTCACCTTATGTATACAAGGGCACACCCTGAGTCATTAATTTCCCAAATCAAATATTTGGTTTCAGTATCAAAGACACTTGGGAGATTTCAAGGACCTTATTCTTTTTTTCCACAAAGTCATCTTACTACTCAAGATCATACCCACATTTGGAAGAATTGCTCCCTTTTTTCCCCAACCAAACTTTTCAACTCCAGTGACTCTCTCCTTATTGACTGCCCCCAAACTCAACCTTATCCACAATATGGGTCCTCACATCTTCATGAAAACATGCACCACTCCCTATTCCTTCTTCATTCTCTTCCCCTAAATCAAGACAACAATATTTACTTCCCTCTCCACCCTGCTTTTCTAATCACTACAATTTTCTTCTATTTCTGCCAGGACCTTACCTTTTATATTTCCTTTATATAAGGATACACCTTACCTTATATCCCCTAGAATCCCCCTTTTTTCTAAAGACGACACATGTCTAGGATTTTGATCTATGGTCAAAATCCAACCAGAGCCAACAAAGCTCCAAATAACCCAGAAAGTTGTGTCTATTTTCCAGTATCGTGTATCCTGTCTGTGAACTTCTTGAAACAGACCCATTGAGTTTATGAAAGTGCTAACAAAAGCCAATATTGTGTTCTGTATTGGGGGTGTATCCCATAGGTCTCTGAGTGGTCAAAGAACAGTGAAGGCAATGGGTTCACATGACCAAGACTGCACCCCATTGTCTTTTTAAGTAGTCATTGTGTTGCATAGAATATAGTCTGTAGTCACAGTCAAAGTTGTATTACAGAATCTCTTTGAAAGATTTGTGTTTCTTCTCCCTCACATGTGAGGTAAAAGTGTGTGTAGAATAGGAACGGTGTTGGTGGTTAGGGTTTGTCATTTTCCACACATGAAATTTGCTCAGTGTTCCTGCCAATGTTAGTGAAAAGACCTTAATGATTCCCTTTGTCCTGATATGACATCCTGAGTGGGTTGTGGAGGAAATTTTAGAGAAAGGATGAAAGAATGAGCAGATGGCCACCTGTGTGTCTCCAAAGTCCAGCTGGGTGGATAAGGGATTCAGCCTGTCTACACACTCCCTAAGAGCCCTGGAGGCCTGTTTCCTTAATGGGCATCACTGAGCTGAAATCCTGCTATGGATCTGAAGGATGCTCCTCCCTTGTCAGATTCTCTGGAGAAATCTGTTTTTGCCTTTCTATCCTCTGGAGGCTATTTTCTCCCTTGTCTCAGGTTCCCCTCTTATGTGCACCTTTCCTCCTCTGCTCCCAGGGTCATGTCTCCTTTTTTTATTTTATCATTTGATCCCCTGCTAACTGTTTCTCTATGTCATCAACATACAAATAATTACATGGAGGGACTACCCATAAAATTCAAAGTAGTCTTTCCATCTTACCACCTGTAATATCTCCATACACCCCAAGTATCTTCTGAACAATATAATTCTCATGGGATCCAGTATATGACTCAGGATATTTTCAGGGGCCAATGATTGTCTCCATCACCATACTCAAAGAACTTCAAAATGTAAGCATATTTTCTTCATATTTTAAAAACTTTCTGAATCTACCCTGTTGCAGCCCTGTGTACTTCAGGAAGGTAAATATTTTCCTCACAGTTGTAGCTCCTCATTCATCCCACCCTGAATAAGTGCCCCATTGCTCACCTTTCTTTTAAACATTTGTGTTGTCAAGCATCTCCCCAGACACTCTGCTGTCAGTGTGGTGCCACACTGGAATAAAACAAAGCTGGGCACCGGTGCACAGGCGCCTCAGCTCGGGGCATTTCCTAATGTGTAAAATTACTTTGTCAGATCTGTCACTTTATAATTAGCCAAGTCTTCAGGTCTGATGTCATTCCTGGGACTGCAGCTAATAGATGCCTTAAGTGTTGTATAGGTTCACTCATTTTGTTTATGAAAGACAAAACTTTAGAATTTCAACTGGACAATTTGACTGCATCTCTCATGGATGCCTTTCAAATAGTTGTGACAAATTAGTGATATGTGCAATGAACCAGTCATGAACTTCTTTAAAACAAATGCTTTCTATTGGAGAAGGTGTTTATTTCTTATGAAATAAAAATATTTTTTTTGAACAAGAGTTGGCAGAAAGAAGAGGATGAACTACAGAGTACAGTCAGAAATGGTGTGATCAGATGGTTAAACCAGACAAAACAAAAGTTGGAAAAAAATGTAGCTTTCTAAATCTCCTGTCATCGTTCCTGCATCTAAACCCTCCAAAGCTCTGTCCTGTCCTTACCTCAGGGAGTTTTAAGTGAGCTGTGAAAGCAGTATCAACCCCTCCAGAGTGCTGAGCATGAATATATCCCAGGAGGAAAAACACACAAGGCATGTTTAGTGTTGTTAAACAGTCCATACTACTAAACACAATCTACAGATTCAATGTACACATTGTAATCCCAATGTCATTTTCTAAGGAAATGGGAAACATCATTCTCAATTCATATGATATTTCAAGAGACCCTGAGAAGCCCCAAAAACTTTTAAATAAATCAAATTTAGAAGCTTGTGTTTTCAGATTTCAAAATACATTATAAAGCTAAAGGACATATAAAGTCTCTCACATATTCAGATTTGAGGGGACAAAGATTCTTCATTAGGGTAATTGGGAAGGAAAAATGGGGTGTTATTTTTTAATGAATATGTATTTTCAGTCTTACTGATGAAACATTGCTAGAGATCTCTGTTGCTTCAAGGAGAATATACATACCACTACTTATCTGTACACAGATTCTTGGTTCATGATGGTAAAGTTAATGTTATGTGTTTTTAATGCAATTAAAAATCTATTTGAAGGAAAATATTGGGATAAAGTATGCCAAGACTTTTGAAAATAGTCTGCCTCAGGAGAAGAAGTTCTGGGCATAACAAATATAAACTAAAGCCCTGAATGGTGTGGTTCAATGGACTGAGCACAGGCCTGGGAACCAGGGGGTTGCCGGTTCGATTCTTGGCTGTGGCATATGCCTCAGTTTCAAGCTTGGTCCCTGGTGCAGTGTCTGTGAGAAACAGCCACACATTGATGTTTCTCTCCCTCTCTTTCTCCTTCCCTTCTCTTCTCTCTAAAAAATGGATAAATAAAATATTGAAAATAATGATACAAATAAATAAATATAAATTCATTGTGGTTTGTAGATTCACTTCCAGTTTCAAAGATTTTATTTAATTTCAGTTGGTGTTGGAGTCTCTGAGCTCTAAAGATCCCATGATGGCAAAGGAGGCTCAAAGATGCAATGATTCACAGTAGCTTAAGGGCCTAAAAGTGGGAGGGGAAAGATCTGGCAGATGTGAAAAGAATGGTCAAAAAGTTTGAGTGTAGTAGGGCATACAAATTAGAAATTTAGGGAACAGAAAGGTCTATGGTACAAACTAATGGACCAATAATGTCAGGGATGATGAGGATGATGACACCTTGGATGGGCTGTGTTGGGACATTCCCAAGTCATTTTCCCTCTGTGTCCATTGTGGCTTTTTTTGTGTGTGTTTAAAAATCTTCTACCTCTTCTGAAGACATGAAACTGAGTTAGAACCCTAATGAATCATGTAGTCTATAGCAGAAGAGGAGGAAGGAGAACCGTTACCCATGTCATTCACTGTTTATTTTTTAAGGCAAAGGGAACATTTTAAGAGGCACAAAGTCTGGCATGATTAACTCTCTCCCATGAGCACACTTCACCTGAGGGCACCAATAAAACCTCTCAGAACACGTGACAGACATGAAGTCACACAAATAAAGCCAGGGAACACGTTTTCTTTTCCTTCTACTTTTGTTTTTGAAAATCAATCACTCTTACCATCATTAGAGGCAGATTGTGCACTTAAGACAGTCTTTATTCTGTGTTCAAATGTACTATTGGCACTTACATTCAAGATAAATATCTTAAAATATTTTACCATGGTAAAATATAGATAATAAGAATTAACTATTTTAAACATTTTACGGTGAAGGTTATTAGCATTATTTTTATATACTTTTTACAAAAGATTTTATTTATTTATTTATTTATTTATTTATTTATTTTTTAGACACAGGGGAAATGAGGGAGAAAGAGGGAAAGAAACATTAATGTGTGGTTGCCTCTTGTGCATCCCCTACTGGGGACCTGGCCTGCAACGCAGCATGTGTCCTGATCTGGCATGTGCCCTGATCAGTGCCAATTGGTGCCCCTTTGGTTCACATGCCATTGCTCAGTCTAAGGACTCACACCATCCAGGGTTCATTAGTATTAAGTCCATTTACATTGCTGCACAACCAGTACTGTACTTCAACATTTTTCCATGTGTCTATTCTCCTACTCCCCTATGCCTTCTTCTCTTCTGTTTTTATTTATGATGTGAATGTTACTTTCTTTCCCTCTTTGCCTTGCCCTTATTCTCTACTCTTATTACTAAGCCTCCCTTTACCTTCTGCAAATCATTTTTCTTTCAGTTAGTCATCGCAAAATCACTTTTTTTTTTCTTATAATAGTCTCAATCTCTTTACAATTTTATTAACACAGGCAAATTTGCTGTTGATGCTGTGATTTTGTATTGAGGTTATTTTCATGGGTATGGGTTTTTTCCTGTGATGTTTGGTTTTGTTCAGGCAGCAACTGCACAACAGCATACAAAATATGGTGAGCAGAGTGACTCTCAGTTAGCCAGCCAGATGGAAAGACCCACCAAAAAATGGCCCAACAACAAGAAAAGCCAAATTACAACCAGAGAACTAACATAAATGGCATAAATGGCATCCTAAGAGCATCACATTCAGGAGTTCAAGGAGACTGCACCACTGAGTCCAACAGGTCTCTGACCACAGAAGTTCACAACACAAAGACAGGGAGTCAAACCAGATCCATTTAATATGTAGAAACAAATAGGAAGAATCACCTAAAATGGGGAGAAAAAGAGGAAAGCCCAGTCATAAGGAAAAGTGGAATCCCCAGGAAGAGTACTACATGAAATACACTGAGGCAAACAATCAGACATTGAGTTTAACATAATGGTTATAAAGGTGCCAAATGAGCTCAGGGAGAACTACAAATAACTAACTGGAAGCTACATAAAACTTACTGTGAAATACACTATCATGAGAAAGGATATAGAAACTACCAACAAGAGCCAGGAGGAAATGTAGAATACAATATCTGAAATGAAGAACCAAGTAGAAGGAATTAGTAGCCAACTAGATGAAGCAGAGGATAAAATAGGCAAGCTGGAAAAGAGAATAGAAAAACATTCCAAGACAGCATAATAACATGAAAACATACTCAAAAAGAATGAAGAAGGTTTAATAGAGCTATAGGACAACATGGAGCACAATAATATCCAAATCATAGGAATACCAAAAGGAGAAGAATAAGAACAAGGGGAAATATTTCTGTTTGAAAAAGTAATGACAGCATACTTCCCTAACTTGGAGAGAGAAGAATTCAAGCAAATCCAGGTAGCACCATGGGTTCCAATCAAGGTAAATACAAAGAGGCCACTATATTATAATTAAACTAATTATAACAGAACTTAAGTAATGACAGAACTTAAAGAGAAAGAGAGCATCTTAAGGGCAGCAGGGGATAAACAGCTAGTAACATACAAGGGAGCTCCAATAAGCTACCCACTGATTACTCAACAGAAATACTTTAAGGCAGAAGGGAATGGCAAGTTACATTCTAAGCAATGAAAAGCAAAGTCCTGCAACCAAGACTACTCTATCCAGCAAGGTTCTCATTTAAAAGGGAAGGCAAAATTAGGAGTTCCCTATACAAAAAAGACTAAAGGAATGTATCTCAACCAAACCAGCATTGCAAGAGATGCTAAAGGGACTGTTTTAAGAACATGTAAGAAAGAGACAGAGAGAGATAAAGGGGCATGGGTACAATGGGAAAAATGGCAATGAATAAGGACCTATAAATAACAATCTTAAATGGAAATTGATTAACTGATCCAATGAAAAAACATAGAGTTGTAGAATGGATGAGAAAACATGACCTGCATATATTCTGCCTAACACAGACCCACCTCAGAGCACAACTCCTACACAGACTGAAAGCGAAAGAATGGGGAAAAATATTTTAAGGAAAGAGACATGAAGAAAAGCTGTGGTAGCAATACTTACATATAATAAAACAGATTTCAAAACAAAGAGCATAAAAAGAGACAAACAAGGACACTGCATTAATAGTTAAGGGAATCATCCATGAAAAAGTTATAATCCATATAAACATATATGCACCCAACATTGGAACACTCAAATATATAAGGAAGATATTGGAAGACTTCAATAAAGATAGCAACAGTAACACACACATAGTAGGGGATATCAAAAATACATTGTCAACAATGCATACATCTCTCAAACAAAGAACCAACAAGGATATTATGGCATTGACCAACACTCTACATCAAATGGATTTAATTTATATACACAGAACCTTTCACCCCAAGAAGCAAAATATACATTTATGTCAAATACACATGGAATACTTTCAAAAATAAACCACACAATAGGATAAAAAGCAAGGCTGAAGAGATTTAAGAATATTGAAACAATAGCAAGCATCTGAGATCACAATAGGTTGAATCTAAAAACCAACATTAAGGAAAAAATCAAAACAGTCAAATACATGAACATTAGTAACACACTATTAAATAATGTGTGGGCTACCCATGATCAAGGAATAAGTCAAAAACTTTCTGGAAACAATTGAAAATGAATATACAGCAGCCCCAAACCAATGGGCCACAATAAAGGCTGTCCTAAGAGGGAAGTTCACAGTGATACAGGCCTAGCTAAAAAAAAGGTAGAAAAACCTCAAGTCAATTACCTAACTCTACATCTATAAGAACTAGAGGAACAACCACAAACAAAGCCCAGAGCAAGTAGGAGGAAGGAAATAATAAAGATCAGAGCAGAATTAAATGACATAGAGTCTAAGAGAACAATTCAAAGGATCAACAAATCCAGGAGCGGGTTCTTTGAAGATATAATGTAATCAACATGCCTTTGCCAAGACTCATCAAGAAGAAATGAGGACCTATAAATAAAATCAGAAACCAAAGCGGGGAAATGGCAACTGAGATCACAGAAATATAAAGGATTGTAAGAAACTACTGTGAACAATTACATGCCAAGAAATTTGACAATCTTGTTCAAATGGATAAATTTAAAAAGTACATAATTTTCTACTATTGAATACTGAATATACTAAGAAGCTTCCACATGCACAAATACTAATGAAATTTAAGGTGTACTCAAAGACTCTTGTCACGCAAAAGTTTGGGGCCAGAGACCTTCACAGGCAAATATTACCAAAGATTTAAGGAAGAGCTAAATCTTTAAATATGTTTATTTACTTCAGTAAGACACTTCCAATAATCTGAATTAACAGTTTGAACTCAGGCTTATAATGTCAAAAAAATAAAAAAAAAACTATGTTTGCACTAACGGTAGCAATGCCCTTGGTGTAGCTTACAACTCTAGAATGTCATGGAAGCAGCAAGTCTTCTGAACTTGCTCAGGCAAGTACAGTAAAGATAGAAAATAGGTAGCAGAATTATTAGGTGCTATACAGATATTGAAACAATTGGAAATTATGAGAAATTTAAGACATACTAAGGCTGCTACCATGAAAGCAAAATGAATTCATTTAGCTGATGCTCCAGCTAGGAGAGCAGTATTAAACAGCAAAATTATTTTGACCTGAGAATGTGTGTTGCTTCCTGTTACACTAATGAAAGACTCTCTTTTATAGTTCTAGTGGACCACTGTGGAAAGAAAAGGGGGTCTGACAGCAAAAAAGGGGGACTTTGAAAACGAGAAATATAGAGAGAGTCAAACAGGAACCAATCTTATCAATAAGGACTCAATGATTGGTACTTTAACATGTACAAGAGCTAACACATTGGGTTTTTAAAATATGATTCTATGAAGTATACAATATTACTGAAAACCTTACTGTAGCTCATAAAGTCTATAGCAGAAGTTCTGTCTGTCCAAATATGACAACTACTTCCAAATACATTTCCCACTTTCCCCAGACCCACTTGAAATATGGCAATTGAATTTTATGTAAATGCCACCCTCTCAAGAATACAAATATGTCTTAGCTATAAATTGTGTCTTTCCTTGCTAGGTTGAGACTTTTTCTTGCATTAGAGCAACAGCCTTAATTAACAAAGGTAAAATATTATTGTGAGGAATTAACACCAAATATGGAATACTCCCCCACTTACTGAGACTGAAGGACTCATTTCACTGGGAAAATAATATAATATGTCTCTAATATTTGGGCTATTATACAGATTCTCATTGTGCCTATCACTATAATTTTCTGGATTGGTGAAATATGTAAGATATGCAATTAAAACTTAACTAAGTAAATTTTCAGAGACTTTTAACCCCCACCAAAAAGCCTTTCAATCTAACATTTACTCCTCTTGGTAAACACATAGCTTTTCTCCTCATTAAATAGTCACTGGTCACTCCATGCATCTTAACAAAGGGAGATATAGATCAACCTTAATAAATGGAGACATTCTGCATTATTAACCAAAACATATTCACCAACTTGTAAGAACTGATAAATTAGTGATATCCATTTCACAGGTGAACTGCAAGGCAAAGATGATGACCTTAAAGACAATGACACATTCTGTCTAATAGAAGAGAAATCAATTAAAGACACTCACCACCATTGTTGGAAAAAACCTTATGGGGGCCCAACAGCCAAGGTACACCTGCCCCTGTCTCTGATGCTTGCCTCCACTCATCACAATCAAACATATCTCAGGGATGAGAAGCTGACGGTGTCAGAGACAGACAGCTATTCCAAGATCAACAAAACCTTTATATCTACAAATTGATGTTGAACAGTATAAGTTTGATTGTCTTTACCTGCCTGCTAATATTAGTCATAATAATTGTAGTTGTTCTTTGGACTTTTCTCAAACAGTGTGCATATAGAACAACTGTTAATAATTTCTAAAGGTGTATATGATAACTTTTATTTTACCTAAAATGCTATTTTATATTAAATACTTTTGAATTTTATTGTTGTTTGAGAAGAGTTTTCTGCCTTTCCCCCATGACTCCTCACCACCTGAACAATCCCCACCTTCCTCTCCTATTTTCATCCCCCATTTTTTCTTCATGTATTCTTTATAGTTGTTCCTGTACATCCTTCACCCTCCCCCCATTATCCCTTCCCCTCTCCCCTCTGGTTACTGTTACTTTGTTCTTAATTTCAATGTCTTTGGTTAAATTTTGCTTGCTTGTTGGTTGGTTTTTCTTTTGAGGCAGGTTAGTAAGAAGCTAGAAATACTCCTTTGCAAGTGAAATGGGGAAATTGAGAGAGGTGGCTGAACAAACTGGTCAAGGAATTTACATCTGGATACAAAAGTTTACCCAGGTGAAAAGACCCAAGTTCATAGCAATAAATGAAGTGTGCTGGACCTTGCTTTCAGGGTGGCCTTTTCTCTTCAGTTATATAGCTGCTCATGCAGTTTAGGCCTTCTGTCCTGGTTCTGACCAGTTAATGGAGAACACAACCCTGAAGGACTCACCTGAAAAAGCTGATTAATTTTATCTTGAGATCTTTCCTGAGACCTTGCTTAAATGTTTACCTCTTGAAAGCAATATACTCAACAAAAATTACACTGTGTGCACTCTTATATTTATTTTTTAAAATATTTTATTTATTCATTTTTTAGAAAGTGGATGGAGATAGAGTGAGAGAGAAACATCAATGTGTGAAAGAAACCTTTTCAATTAGCCCATTGCACATCCCTAGCAGGGGATCTGGCCCACAACCCAGGCATGTGCCCTCACTGGGAACTGAACCAAGGGCTTTTCTGTTCATAGGCCATTGCTCAGTCCACTGAGCTAACCATCCAGGGCCACATGCAAACTTCTTTAGGCACATCTACTGAATTGTTTTTCTTTCTCTAGGGGAGGGTAAATTTCCTTTCTTGTCATCTCTGAGAGGTTCCCAGGAGACTTGCAATAAGGGAGCATGGCAGCATCAGCTTGTCCCAAGCAACCCCATCAAACCTTTCCTTAAAGCCCCTTTTCTGTTGCTCTGCTATACGCTGAGAGCAGCCCTTCCTAGTCCCACTTCTTTCTCATAATGTTTTAAGAGAATCAAAGCAGCCCCACACGGTCTCTCTTATGATTCTCTATCTAGGTCCATCCTTGTTTGACTCTCCCTGCTTAAATAAATATAGCCTCAAAATTACCTGGGCTTATTTTGTGAAATCCTTCTGATAAAAAGTCAAGAATCTGTCCACCACGGCCTAACATTCAGCAAACCTCACCTGGGCCAGGTCCCATTTCTGGAAACATTTTTAAATTTAGAAGAGATGCAATTGCAAAAGGAGGAAAACTGATGTGTGTGTGTTTGAAGACAGTTTAAAAGTAAGTAGTGTGTTCTATTGAGTTGGTTATTTCTGGGTGAAAAGAAACAAACTAAGATCAAGGAAGGCTGTAGAAGATTACTGTAATAAAATGTGAAGAGAGAAATCATATCAATAAAATTTTGACTAAAGACAAGAATAAGTGCACAGGCTACAACAATCCTGTGGAGAAAAGGGGGACAGCAAGGCTACTTTCTCAAGAGGAGAGCATGCCAACCCTTGCCCAGACAGGCTTTTATTGTTTTTCTCTGGTCTTACATCAAAGAAGAATTTATTATCTATTACATAGAATATTATTGTCAACATGTTAGGTACAATCAAGGAAATGAAAATAACATGCAGAAGTGGGAGGTGACAAGCTGATTAACTCTGTACTTGGGAAAACTCACACAGGCTTTGGAAATTACTTTGAAGATAGACAATATGTGCCTACTATTTCAGACCAGGGTGATTCAGTTTTAGCAAGAGCAAGCCATAACAGTCTGTATGCTGATTCTAGGCCTGATTCCAATGCGAAAACTCGGTTTGAAGGTCTGGCTCCTGTCCATCACCTCGCTTCTATAGGTTTTCCATACAGAGCTGAGTCACATTTGCCAGACCAAAACAAACCAATGCTCTACAGTTCACACTCCTTTTTTTTTTTTTTTGTTAAGGCTGTTGTGATGCATCCCACAAGACTTGCTACTTGCTGCTATCATTTGTGACCCTGGGAAAGTAATTTGTAAATGCAGTAGAATATACAAAGCATTATTAAAATTGGTAAAAAACCGGTGGCTCCACTGACCCACAATCTCAGGTTGAGTCTATCAAACCAATGTTTTTGGTTTAGTTAGCTGAGATTGTCATTAAGTGTTTGAAGAATCTTCTGCATAGTTAAATATTGAATGTCCTGCAAATGTTGGTGTGACACAGTTGCAATTCATTAATTTGTCCCTTGAAATTAGTAGAAAAGGCTCTTCTTCAGTGATGTTGAATATCACTCCAGGAGTATTGGCTGGAGATCCACTGAAGTGGGGTGACACACAGTTTGAAGAAACTGGGATCATAGGTCAGCTGCTTCCAGGTCACCAGTGTGTCCTGGTGTTCACTGATCCAGTTGAGGGGTGATCCGACTGCAGAAATCCGAGTCAGGATTTCCTGATTAATCTGGGCCTATTGAAGTATTTCTAAAGTAGCATTGGTTAAGAGAACATCAACAGTATGAGCAGTTTGAACTGATTCAATGAGGGCAGTGGTTGCCATGGAAGCAGGAACTGGGACAACTATAGCAGAAATAATAAATGCAATTAAAGTGCCAACAAACTGTCAGACTCATAAGGAGACCAGAGCATTGTTAAGCACTATTATGCCACCGGGATGGATCTTCCCATTCTCTGGTTACATTAACTGGCACCCATACTTAGTTTGTCTTCTAACTATATAAATCATAGTGAGGTTTAACTGAGTAATATTAAGATGAGTAAGACAGCTGGCATATATGGAGCCTGCAGGGAAAGGCAGAGAATAAATTTTTGTTGATTCATTATAAAAGACTTGAGCTGTCCCTGGAGTTGCCGAAAACAAGTAGGGGTGAGAGGTACAAACTGTGACCCAATCCTCTTTTGGAAGACCATCCTGGTAGAGACATTTACGAAATATATACAGGTGTTTTCTAGCAATAAAAGGCAAGCCCATTTTCCAAGAATTTTAGTGCCAAGGGCTAGTGTGGTTCGGAGAAACAATTCTGATAATAGGTGCCCCAATACTGGGCCCCTCCCACCGCATATTAGTATATGGGAATTGAGGCAGAGCTGAAACTGCTTTTGTGCCAAGCTTAGCCAGTACCTTCCAACTGGCTCCCCAGTTGTCCCCTACTAAAAGGACTTTTTGGGGAGAAAAGCAATGGTGGCATTTGGTCCTCTACACAAAGATCAAGAGACTGAGTCTTTTCTTAAATTTTATTTTAATTGTTGTTCATGTACTGTTTTTTTGTCTTTTATTCCAGTCCCAGCCTATTTCCCCAGCCCTCTCCATCTCTCTCCCATTTCAATTCCCCCCCTTGTTTTTGTCCATGTGTCCTTTATACTTGTTCCTGTAAACCCTTCCCCGTTTCCCCTGAAATTCCCTCCTGTCTCCCTTCTGGTCACTGACAGGCTGTTCTTTATTTCAGTGTCTTTGGTTATATTTTGCTTGTTTGTGTGTTTTGTTGTTTAGATTCCTGTTAAAGTTGAGATCCTATGGTATTTGTCTTTTACCCCCTGCCTTATTTTGCTTAGCATAAAGTTTTCCAGTTCCATTCATGGTGTTGCAAAGGAACAGAGCTGCTTCTTTCTTTGGACCAAGAGACTGAGTCTTTCTGTCTACTGTCTAAAGTACAAGGAGGAACCAGAAGGGGATTCAAAGTATGGTAAACTCCCCTTTGGGTATGCAGACCAAGTGTGGTTACCATAGAGAGCTGATAGTAATCACTGTACTACTCCTTGCTTGCAGCATAGAGTTTTTCTCTTATAAGTAAGAACAAAGTCTCAGTAAGAACAGAAAAAGAAACTGGTAAGTATTCAACAACATGAATGATGTTTTTGGGCACCAACATCCAGTGCTTGTTTTCTTATAATGCTCCATCAGGGGGCATGCATACTCCTCAGTCCACTGAGTGTTGTTAGTGGAAAAGGAAGATTCAACATTCCAGCGGGTATGCAACTTAAATACCAGTGGGTCAATAAAGTGAGCCTAATAAATAGAGGGGTTATATACAGTAGTTAGGCTCTGCCCCCTAAGCAGAGTATAATGGCAATTAAAAGCAAAGTTTTAGCCGAATTGACTGACAACACTGCTAGTAAGCAATAAACCTGGTTTCTGGGGTGTCCTCCACCTTAGTTTCAATAAGAATTTTCTCATCTTGAGTATTAAGAGTCTTAATGTCCTCTCATTTGGTAGGGACATGTCTGAAGGGAACATTATGAGTAATTGAGAGATTATTAGTCTCCATCGGAGGCATCTGAGCCTCTCTCGCCTGTATTAGGGTGGTCCACATCCCCCTTTTCTTGGCAAATCCAAACCTGTATGCCACTCCCTGGGTGCCCGTGTTCCTTCTGGTTGTTCAGTATCAGCTGGGCCATCTGGTCTGTCAGCTGATCGGCTTTTGTCTCCAGTAAGTGGGGCTTGATATCTGTTTTGTTCACGAGAAGTCTTCAGCATTTTACCTGGAAGCCAGACAGGACCTGTAGGAATGGAAACACAGGCATACGCTCTTTCCCATGTTAAGAGGTCTCAGGGCCCTGTCAAGTACCACATCCCAGCAGATCTGTGTAGAAAACCTGAGGATAATATGACTTTGGCTCTTTCTCCTGAAAATGTTGTTCAACTGGAGTACAGAGTGATTCATCACAATTTAGAAAATTATAGGTAAACATAGCTAACATGATCAAATTTAGGGAGGTTGACTCTTGACTCCCCCTTTTCTATTTTTAAGAAGATTTTTAAAGTTATAATGTGCCCATTCAACAATCTCCTGACCAGTTGAATTGTAAGGTATTCCTCTTTTATGTTGGATATTCCAACGCTGAAGGACGGCTTGAGTAGAATAGTCAAAATATCCTGGGCCATTATCAGTTTTAATTTGTTGGGGCCCTCCTAAATGACTAAGGGCCTCAAGCCAATGGGCTTGTATACTTTTAACAGATTCTCCTGTTAAAGCAGCTGCATGTAGGGCACCAGAGTAAGTATCAATAGAAATATGAATGTATTTGAATTTTCCAAAAGGAGGGTGGCGAGTGACATTTGTTTGCCAAATCATTTGAGAACTTAGTCCTCAAGGGTTAACTTCCATGGATGGAGGTGCCTTAGTAAGGGCTTGACAGTCAGGGCATTCCTTAATAATTTGCTTAGCTTGAGAATGGGGAATATCAAATTGTCTTTGAAGTGACTGGCTGTTCTGATGAAAACAACTGGTGAGAAGCTGCTGCTTGCTGGAAAGCATTGAGGATGCTAACTAAGGCATCTCCCTTACTGTTATCATCAACCAAGGGCCCAGGCAGGCCTGAGTGGGATCAAATATGAATAGTGAAGTGGGGGTGTTCTCACTTGTCAAGGAGAAATTGTAAAGTCAGAAATAAGTTAAGCAGATTTGAGTCCATTGAAGTCCTAATTAATGCCTGATCTAAATGTTGAATAGTATAGACAGTATATCCAGAGTCACAAACTATATTTAAACCTTTTTGGACCATTGCTGCAGGACCATAATTGCAGAAAAAAGTTCAGCACTCTGAGTAGAGGAATGTCCTGAGGATAGAGAGCCTTTCCAGCTATTGCCTTCTTTCCAGAAAACAGCAGCCTGCCCGGTTTTTCCAGACCCATCAAGAAACGTAGGTTTTGTTGCAGTTATCAGTATTAGGCTGATTTTTTCTGCTAGTCTTATCTGAAAGAATGGAATATTTTGAAGCAGTCTGTCTGAGAGCAGATTAATCTCCAGTCCCGCCCACAAAGTCAGCTATGGCACACTGAAAATCTAAAGGGTGAGTTGTTAATTGTTGTAAATAAATCTGAGTTAAGGGAATGTGAATCAAGTCAGGATCATATCCAAATTACTGCTGTGTTTGCTCATGTCCTTTTATTATGAGATGGCACAATGCAGTTATATAGGTGGTAATGGTGTGGCATGGCTGATGAGACAGAAAAGGCCACTATATCATAATTAAATGAGGTGACAGTTGTCCTATAAGGCACATTTGAGTGCCTAAAATTGGGAAGCAGAAAAGCCAGACAGGGAGCTGTGGGTTAACTCTGGTTAGTTGTCAGCTGCTGAATATACTGATTTACTATAGTTAACTCTTGCAAGGCCTCAGAGGACAATTCCCTAGAGGAATTGAGATCTGGGTCTCCTTTAAGGGTGTTAAATAAATGTGTGAATTGCTGAGTGTGTATTCCAAGGCTGGGTCACACCCAATTAATTGCTCCTATAAGTTGTTGGAGGTGATTAAGAGTTAAATCATTTGATGGCCTAATTTGAAGGACTTGAGGCTGAATTGTCCTATTAAAAAGGACATAACCTAAATATTTCCAAGGCTCTGAATGCTGGATTTTCTTTGGAGCAATTACTAGTCCAGCAGAGGCTACAGAGTTCTTAAGAAAGAAAGTAGTTTTTGCTAGCATATCTTGTGAGGGTGCTGAAATTAAAATGTCATCTATATAATGATAGATAACTGAATCAGGGAATTGATCCCTTACTGGCTGAATTGCTGTATGAAAAAAATGCTGACAAATAGTTGAACTATTAAGCATGCCCTGATGTAAAACTTTCCATTGAAATCACTGTAAAGGCTCAGAATTATTAATGCCTGGGAAGAAAATGCAAACTGCTCCCGACCCTTTTCTGCTAAAGGAATTATAAAAAAAAATCAGTCTTTTAAATCAATGATTAAAAGTGGCCAATCTTTAGTAATACAAGGTGGATTAGGGGCCCCTGGCTGCAGGGGGCCCATAGGTTGGAGGGATTCATTGAGTTTCCTTAGATCATGAATAAGCTTCCATTTGCCAGATTTCTTAGGTATAACAAAAATAGGTGTGTTCCCTGAGCTGTTAGAGGGTTCAATATGACCTGCTTCTAGTTGTAGCTTGATTAAAAAATGGGCCTGTTTAAGTTGCTCTCCGTTTCTTGTCCACTGATCAACCCATACCCACGTGTTGGAGAACCAAGTAGCCCTTAGGGGAGTTATAAGAGCAGTGGCCACCAGGGAAAATGTGCAGAGAGATTTGCATCCCTCACTGACTGAGGAGATCACGTCCCCAGATATTAAGGGACATAGGCAAAACATAGGTCGACTTCTCCCTACCTGTCCCTCGGGCCCATATCAAAGAAACCATACACTGAATTGAGGTTGAGAAATTCCTCCAACACCTGTAACAGCCGTTCCATTGTCTGTTAGAGGCCACTCAGGAGGCCAAAACTGACTTGGGATAACAGAGATTTCAGGTCCCATATCTATGAGACCATGAAAGGTTTTATTCTTTATTTTCACTTATAAGATTGACGTATTTATCTTAATGGATTCTGTCCAAAAAACTGACTGATTGTCTGTACTGCCAAAGCCTCCTTCTCCCCTCACTGTATTCTGAGTCTTTGAGATTACAAAGGGGAGGAGGAGCAGCTGGGCAATGCATTTTTGAGCAGGAATAATATGACAGCCAGACATGTTAAGCATAATGTTAATCTCTCCTTTATAATCTGGGTTAATGACTCCTGGTTGAACAAAGATGCCTTTGGTAGCAATGCTGGATATTCCTAATATTACACTTACTGTTTTGAGGGGTAGAGGTCTCCAAACACCAGTGGGAGCTACAGTTATTTGATCCTGTTCCTTTAAGATGAGCTCATCAGTGGCGACCAAGTCCAGTCCTGCTCTTCCAATGGTGGCTTCACAAAGGTCAGAAACTGTGCATTTCCTCAGATTCCCTGATATTGGTTGTTGTTCTAAAAGCTCCAGTTGTGGTTGGGGGCACTGGAGCGGGTGCTCCCTTGGAAGTTTCCCTGAATCGGTTGGTTATTTTGGTTAATCTTGGAGTGACATTCCCTTGCCCAATGCCTGCCTTTGGCACAGTGTGGAAAATCCTTGGGGGGAAAGGTTGTAATTACTTTTTTCCCTTCTCAGTGTGGACAAACAGTCCTTGCACAAGTGACTCGGCTTTCCACAATTATAACATTTGGGATCTCCCCTAATTGCAGCAGCTAAGAGAGTTTTCACTTGTGGCCTTTACTGTCTTGAGTAGTTTCCTTCTATTCCTGCAGCCCCTGTCTTTTGTTAAAACCATAAAAACTTCTCTCTAAAGGGTTATTTCAGTATACTATTCAATTTGCAAGTCAGAAAATAATGTCTTATTCAAGGTAAAAATAATTTTAGAGAAACCGTCTTCAAATACAATATCATGAAGACTAGGCTGTGTTATCTGTATTGAACAATACAGTATAATGATATAAATGCCCCCCCCCACTAACTGTAAAGTTTATTTGGCCCCAGAGTTTGACAGAGGATATGAGCCTGCCTTCCCCAACATACACAAACATGTATATGAGGAGTGGAGCCTAATTTTCTTGAAGTCAAATATCTTCTAAGAAAAAATTAATCAAAGATCAGGTTAAAGGAAAATTTCACCTGATGATGAGGTTCTAGAACATATGGGCTGCTGGGAAGGGTTCTCTGTGCTGATAGTGCTGAGATGTCCATGAGAACATTTCAAGGCTCACATTCAGGTAACCTGGGGTCAGAGAAGTTGTCCAACCCTCTCTTTACATATTGTCACCTGAACAAAGGCAATTATTTTTCTGCAGAGGTGAAGATCATACTTTGGTGACCTTTGCAAAATTAACTCTGGACTGTGAGTGGCTGAGATGTCTTAAAGTGCATAGTGGACCAAGGTCCCAAGCCCAGTCTCCATCAACCACATCCTCTGTTTCTCCACAGGACCTGTGAGCTGGCTAACTTTCTAGCCAGCAACACCACAGTCACAGAGCATAAGGACACTGTGCTGCTGGCTGCTGCACAGATATGTAGAAGCTTATTTTATTTTTATTTTTTCCTTTGGTTTAATTTCTTCTAATAAGACAGCTTAACATTTCAAAGTTTTGCATTCTACAGTTTTACAATATTTAGTTAATAGCATCAGGAAAACAAAAAACATTACGAGACTTCAAAACACAAATGAATACTAAATAAAACCATATGCAATATACAATAGACAAAAATATAAAACATAACAATACTTTCAGAAAATCAGAATAAATATGAGTAAATATTGTTTTTTAATGATTTTATTATATTTTTTTAGAGAGAGGAGAAGAGAGAGAGAAAGAGAGGAAGAGAAACATAAATGTGTGGTTGCCTCTCACATGGTCCCCACGGGGAACCGAGCCTGCAACCCAAGCATGTACCCTGACTGGGAATCAAACCAGCAACTGTTTGGTTCATGGGCCAGCTCTCAGTCCACTGAGCCACACCAGCCAGGGCTGCTCTGTGGCTTCAAAACATCACGAGTCTGAAGTTCTTTATGAGGATGAAGCTGCTTGATGGCTACAGAACCTTCACCATACACCTTGTCAGTAGAAAGGATGTGGGAATTATGAAACTATGAATAAACCTTTTGTAATTTTTTAAAAATAGATATACTGTGAAAGTGGAAAATTGTTAGAAAACTTGCACTGAGTCATAAATGCTCAGTAATAAAATCTGACATTGTTATTGTTGTTGACTTAAGGTTACATTTTACAGCAGCTCTCATCTTTGGTCGGTCTCAGATGCACCATCTCTACAGTGAAGGAGACACCAAGTCCCTCAGAGTATGGGCAGTTGTCATGTGATGACCAGTGGGAGCATGTGGTGAGCTTGCAGAAATTCAAGTTCTGTCATTTTCCAGGCATTGTGTGGAGAGTACCTGGATATTGTGTGGACAACAAGAATAAGCTAAAAATTGTTTGTGTGTCTAGTAAATCTGATCTCTTTCTCTGTGTTTGACTTCTTTCCATAAATTCTAATGTATCCTTTAGTATTTTTATTTTCCTGGCAGTAGGCTTATTTGTACAAGTTTACCATGATGCTGCCCCTTTTATTAATAGAATATAATTGGAATCATTGGCAATACCAACAAGCTTTGAATAAAATGCCCTAGCTCAGTCTGAAGCCCACACAATAGAAATAACCTCACTATTTATGAAGCTAAGTTTGACCTGATTGTTATTCTTATATTTCCAGGCAAGAGGACATCACCCAAAACTAGGAAGACAGCAGATATAGTGGTAGGGTGAAGCTTCCCAAATGTAAGAGGCTGTTAAACTCCCATCTTATGTTTTACATAAAAACCTGCCTCAGAGCAAACTATGTGGTAGATATCCATTTCTCTTCACTTTAGTATCAAATTAGGACAAAGCAAATTATAGCAGCCCTGTTGTAGGGTTAAGAATGCTCTTGTTTGTTTGATAAGTCACTTGATCACATACAAAAAGACAAAGGTGACTGCGGAGATATATAAAAGTACAGCCTCCTGGGAGATGAATTCTGCCTCTGTTCAAGGATTCAGCTATTTTACACCTGTGCCTCCATTGCTCAGAACTGACAGGTCTATAAATTTCAGGAACTGAAGAAGACGTAAACTGGGTTTGCCTGAAAGAGATGTAGTTGTGGGTCCCTCTACTATGAAGAAAGCACGTTTGCTATGACATAGAGGTTTTAATGTTCCCTCAGAGTCAGGAAACTTTAGGTGGGTTCTTTCTGATTCTAGGCCACTGACACCTATTAGACAATTCCAGTAAAAATGTAATTGCCACCCTGGCTGGTATAGGTCAGTGGATTGAGGACCGGCCTACAAGCCAAAGGGCTACCACTTGGATTCCCAGGCTACCACTTGGATTCCCAATCAGGGCACATGCTAGGGTTGTGGGCCAGGTTCTGAGTTGGGGGTGCATGAGAGCACCCACACTGTGATGTTTCTCTCCCTGTCTTTCTCCTTCCCTTCCCCTCTCTCTAAAAATAAATAAGGAAAATACTTTTTAAAATGTAATTGCCAATTCTTTATCTGGCCTTTTGAAACACACACAAGTGTTTTGGAAAACTTCTCACCACTGTCAAGAACCAAAGAATATTGGTCTCAAATACCCGGACCCTTTACTTTGAATTGTAATTTCCCGGTGCTCCTGTGGCCCAGTGTCTGAGGAAGAGTAGAAGCCTACCTTCGTTGGGGAACTTTACAGCCAAAATCTCAAGGGATCTCCTGCCAGAATTTTATGAAAAGATTTGCTTTGCTTTTGTGTCAGTTTCTAATTCAAAGGAATTAGCCCATGTTGCCTTCTGTTCTAAAATCTCTCCACCCTTTGAATGAGGGGTGTTGAGCTCTGCCTCACTGCCCTATTTCATGGTCTTTAATAAAGTCTTACTTTTATTTTTAAACTTGTTTTATTCATGTTTTACTTAACATAACCTTCCTGTAACTAGCTAATCATGGCATCTTACTCAAAGTGTTGATCTTTAATTTTAATTTTTTTATTTTTTATTTTGTTTTTATATGTTTTATTGTTGTTCAAGTACAGTTATCTGTATTTCACCACATCATGCCTGCTCACTACACCCATCCCTGCCTCACACCTTCAAGCCTGTCCCCCTTTGGCTTTGTCCATGTGTCCTTTATACATGTTCCCTGATGGCCCTTCCTTAACCCTTAATTTTTAATCTTCTAATTTTTCCTTATCTTGTTAATTTAAAAAATAAATTGAAATTGTCTTGCCTCCCTTTTGACTTGATGATCACAGGAGGAGATGACTTGACTTTCCAGATCCCTATGGGGCCCCAGGTTGCCTCAAAGCAACCTTGGCTTAGAATCCATGAAGCTGTCCCAGCATGAAAGGACACAGTTCCAGAGTGCCCTTACCATCAACAGTGTTCTCATTCCACATACATTTTCCCTGCACCTTCAAGAAACAAGATCATAGAGATTGTAAAAGATATTCTATCACAAAACCCAACTACTCTAGTGAACATGGAGGTCTCTGTTACATCAGCCACCCACAGACATGTACTGAATGAGCCTCTCTCAAACCCACTTTGACGTACAGCTCAGGGCAGACATCATTGTCCTACTTTTTTTGTTTTCTTTGTTGTTTTTAAAAATTACACATGTCTGTCCTTACAGAGCCTGCAACCAGAATTGGGGAATGGGAAATCAATATATTTTTTTGTTCTATTTCCATTCCTGCTACCTGTGACTTCTAATGTATTTGACTGAGACCCTTCGAGTCTTGGCCAGAGACAGATTATGTATAAACAGAGAAGATAACATAGTGAAGTCATGGAGGAATCGAGTCTACTCAGAGTCAGATGAGAAATTGTAAAACCTGGGATGTGTTAGGGTATTGGGCATTGTATGGATTCAAGGGGACCTAAAAGTGTGGGATATAGTTTGGAGCCTCAGAATGAGGCTGAATAATACTAGTGAGATTTTGACTTACCTCTTGTAGAAGAGCCACTGGAGCTCATGGGTGCCATTCTCCCAGATTAGGATGGGCATGTATAGGGTTGGAAGGATGATGTTTTGAAGACCCAGATTAGTTTCATAATTCTGGGACCTATAGGATACCAGATGCACAAGCTGGTAAGAGTCCTAACACAGGATATAGGGGGCAGAAAATGAGGAGAAGAAGACAGGATTGAGACTGGTACTTTCCAATAGTTAGGGTATGGGGTAAAGGGAAGCTATTTCTCAATGTGTACTGTGTTTTCTAAGAGTGGTTAAAATATTTTATTAGCAGGTAGATATTGTGGATGTACAACACTGAGATTAAACTGAGTGCCACTGAATTGTTCATTTTAATGATTATTTTTTTGAAGATTTTACTTATTAATTTTTAGAGAGAGGGGAAGGGAAGGAGAAAGACAGGGAAAGAAACATCAATGTGTGGATGTCTGTCTCTCACTCCCAACTGAGGACCTGGCCCACAATCCTAGCATGTGCACTGTCTGGGAATGGAACCAGGAGCCTTTTGGTTTGCAGGCTCATGCTCCGTCCAGTGAGCTATACCAGAGAGGCCCTAACTTGATTAGTTTTTATTATGAAAATTTTAACTCATAAAATAATTATGCTGAAGTCAAATTAAAAAGAGAATGCATTCCATGATTTTATTTGTATAAATTTTTACAAAACACAAATGTATCTATCAAGAAAGGAAAGGAGTAATTGCCTGCAAACTCTGAGGGGTGAGTGTGGATCAGAGGGAGGGATTACAAAGGCATGTGAGAAAGTTTTGGGTTGAAGTAGATACACATGGAGTGTGGGCACATGCTGACACTCATTATGTTGGAAACTTTATATATGTGTGGTTTATTGCTTGTGACTAATACATCAGTCAAGCTGATATCTATTTTTAATGTCATGAATTGCTTGTGTGGTCAGGATGAGAAGATAATCATTTTCCTGTTACTGCTGTTTCCAAGTGGGCAGACCCACAATGGGTACCCACAGGAGTGCAGTAAAGCAACACTGGCCATTTTTTTAGCATTGACTGTGTATTGGGGATCTCATGCATCTGATCACTATCACCAAAATGTATCAGTAAAATTAATTTATTTCACTCTAATTTCCTACCTCATGGCCTTTGTGCATGCTGTGTTCTCTGCCTAGACATCTCAACCCTGCCCCCTCATGAGCTCTTGCTTTGCTGGGGCTCATTCTCTATCAGATGCTTCTCTTTGAAAATGTTTTAACTGGTTCGTTATCTAGGTCAGAGTGCAGTTGTGTGAGGTCATAATGCTCTATATTTTACGCTTTCTACCATTATCATATTTGTAATGTTTATTTCTCATTTATGAAAGAACACCAACCTTCTGCTTACCATCTCCCTGACACTAGAAAGAAAATAGACAAAATTTCAGTCCTCATAGACCTTGTTACAGGACAGGGCCAAGGGAGGTTACAATATACTATTACTGAACAGACCCCCCACTAGGTTCGCTGTGCCTGCTGCCAGAGGAAAGATGTCTCTCAATGCCAGAGATTTTTGAAAAGGAAAGCAAATGTTTATTTAAAGCTACACAGGCTTAAAGTAGTGACCTAATGTCTTCATTAAAATATTAAAGTCCTTTAGGATACCAACAGACACACACAGTCCTTCCCTACCCCTCTGCCCTAATCTGGGGTACTGTACCTAAGGAAAAGAGGTAGAAGTCCATGATTCAGGCTCCTAGCACCATCAGTTGTGTCACTGAAAAGATCTCCAGTTAACCCAAAGCCACGTGAAACCTTCTCATGGCCCACCAGCAAGAGTCCTTTCACCCCTCTCCTTCCAGGTAAAGCCTCTCTTGCTTCCTAAGCCAACTGTCCAAAGGTAGCAACCCAAAGCCACATGGTCCTTGCCAAAGCTGTGGGGGTCCTCACTCTGCCCCAAACTGCATGGTTCTCTCTTCAAAAGGCTCCTGAATATGAGTTTAAATCCTAGGGCCAACCCTCCTCTATACCCCCATATCCAACCCCTCTTACAATCAGTTACACCTGCCAGCATTCCTATATTATTCCAAGTTTACTGGGATGCCATCATGAGTCTGGGTGTGTGTGGCCCCATGTCATGGAGCCAATCTTCTTCAAGCTCTCACTCAGGTCCTGTAACCTGGAGGAGGTGCCCCCCACCCCCAGTTACATCTTTGTTTGAAGTCATTTCCATCCCCCTGGCTCAAAGCTTGGCCACAGCTATTTAACATATCTATGGAACCAGTTAAAGGTTATAGATATGTTAAATGACCATGCCAGAGGTTAGCTGCAAGGCTGTGGCTGTACAAAGCAGCTCTGCATGTTCTTGCTCTATGTGTCCCTTCCCCCTACTCACACTTGTGGGGGGAAGGGGTGAGGACATCCTACACATCTTTCTAATATTTCCTGGACACCTTGAGTTCTGGACCTCATTCCAAATCCCTATTTGTGGACCCCCTCTTGGATACACACTGTTACAACCTGACATGCCAGTGGAGAAGTCCACAATAATCCAAGCAACAGTGACAACAATAATCTATGATAGTAAATAAGAATAACATAAGGGATACTTGGGGTGATTTTCCTTTAAAAAATTAATCTTTACTATATTTTCCATTACAATTTATTCCCTTATACCTCTCTCCATGCAGCAATCACCACACTATTGCCCATGTCTGTGAGTCCTTTTTTTCTTTTTTACTCAATCCCTCCACCCTCTAACCCCTACCACACTCGCTGTCATCTTATCTCCCTCCATGAGTCTGTTTCTGTTTTCTTTGTTAGTTCAGTTTGTTCATTAGATTCCACATATGAGTAATACCATAAAGTACTTGTCTTTCTTTGACTGGCTTATTTTACTTAGCATAATGTTCTCCAGGCCCTTCCATTCTTTTGCAAACATTTTTAAAACTTGGAAAAAGTTTTGATAACATTTTCTTTTTTTATGGCTGAGTAGAATTCCTTTGTGTCATGTCCCATAATTGTTTTATCCACTCATCTATTGATGGACATGTGGACTGCTTCCGTATCTTTGTGATTGTGAATAACCCTACAATGGACATGACTGTTATGGTATCACAACTTATCTTTAAGTCTATTATCAAGCTTGAGTTTATTTATTTATTTATTTAATTATTTATTTTTGTATAGTGTAACCTTGACTCAGATTCTGGCTACTGGTGTCTGCAGCATTATGGATGAAATGAGACAAATTCACACAGACTACCGAGTCCTGTGGAGGAAAAGAGACAGTGTGTCTTCTCTCTCAAGAGGAGAGCAAGCCTCGGAGTACCTCAGCCACCCTCTCAAGAGGAGAGCTCCTCAACCCTTGCCTGAACAGGCTTTTATTGGGTTCAATTTGCTCAGGAATACAAGGTGTATACATAAAGCTCATCAATCATTGTCCAGCAGAAATGATTAAATGATAGATAACATTCAAAGAAACCTGAGGGCTCATTCTGAGTCAGGGTCGGATAGTTACAGGGCCATAAAACTTTGAGGACCCTTATAATTTAAACTGAGAGTGTTAGCAAAGTAGGTTTCATAAGATTTTAGGCATTCTTTCTTAGGTCATTCTTTCCCACCCTAGGGAACTCACCCTTTCCATCACAGGTCCGAACCCACCTCCAGCATTGTTTCAGGCTTAAATCATTGTTTGAGGCTTAAGTCAGGCAGGGGAAGTAAGGCAGTCAAGAAATTAGGAGACTTCCTACAGAAGGAAAGAGGACTCAGGCTATGTCAAAGGTAAGGGGTGAGGGTCCATTACCCCCTTTTTATATAGTCCCCCAAGTCCTTCCCTGAAGGCCCCTTTGTGACTATACCTGTCTTAGATCATCCCTCTTTTGAGGAATTTTACCCCTCATTGGCTAACCAGTCATTGGCCTGGGGCCAAGCAGGCTGAAGAGAAAGAGGGCAGAGGTGGTGTCCCTACAAGGAAGCTAAGCTTTGTCTCCTAAGTGACTTATGGTCCCAAGGCCCTTTACTCAGCCTTAGCCATGGGGAATTACAGCTGCTGAACCCAAGCAGGGCACTTCCAAACATAAGCTGGAGATTGAGTTTTGGTTTTTTTTTTTTTTGTTTTTTTTTTTTTGCATGTAGTTGTCCAGATCTCCCAACACCATTTGTTGCAGAGGATATTTCTACTCTAGTTTATGCTTCTACCCTGTTTGTCAAATATTAATTGACCATAGAGACATGTATTTATTTCTTGACTTTCTATTCACGTCCATTGATATATGTCTGTTCTCAGGCCAATACCAGACTGTTTTGATTACAGTGACCTTCTAATATAGTTTGATGTCAAGCATTTTGATCCCTCCTACTTTGTTCTTCATACTTAAAGTTCTTACAGCTCTTCATGGCCATTTATAGTTCCATATAATTGTTGAAATGATTCTTCTATATCTGAGAAATATATCTTTGGTATTTTAATAGAAATTGCATGGAATCTATAAACTGCTTTGGGGAGCATTGACATTTTGATAATGTTAATTATTTCAATTCATGAACATGGTATATCATTCCTTTTATTTGCATCTTCCTTAAGTTCTTCCTTCAGAGTTGTTTAGATTTCTGGGTATAAGTCTTTTACCTCCTTGGTTAGGTTTATTCCGTAGATACTTGATTTTTCTTGTTACTATAGCAAATGGGAGTTTTTCCTGTTTTCTGTTTCTGATATTTCATGTTTCAAGTACAAAATAGTCTTCAATTTCTGAATATTGACTTTGTATCCCAATGCTTTCCAAAATTCACATATTAGGTAGAATAGATTATTGGTGGAGTCTATAGAGCTTTCTATGCACACTATTGTGTCATCTGCAAACAATGCCAGATTTACTACTTCCTTTCCAAGTTGGATGCCTTTTATTTCTTTTTCTTGCCTGATTGCTGTGGCTAGGAATTCCAATACTTTGTAGAATAGAAGTGGTGAAACTGGACATCCTTGTCTTGCCCCTGATGTTACTGGGAAAGCTTTTAATTTTTTGCACTTTGAGTATGAGGTTGGCTGTAGGGTTTTCATATATGGCCTTTGTTATGTTGAGGTATGCTCCCTCTACTCCCACTTTGCTGAGTGTTTTTATCATAAATGGGTGCTGCATTATACCAAATGCTTTTTTGGTATAATGCTTTTTTTATTGATATGATCATGTGATTTTTGTCTTTCCTTTGGTTTATGTGACCCAGGGCTCCTGGGTTTCGAGAGATTTTGGTTACTCCTTCAATTTCTGTCTGTTCAGACTTTCTGCTTCTTCACTTTTGGAAGATATTATTTTTCTAGAAATTTGTCAATTTCACTTAGGTTTTTAAATTCCTTGGCATATAGTTCATTATAGTAATTTCTTCCAACCGTTTGTACTTCTGTGGTATCAATTGTAATCTCTTCTCTTTCATTTCTGATTGTGTTTATTTGGGTACTATTCTTTTTTTCTTGATGTGTCTGCTTAAAGAGGTGTCATTTTTGTTTATTTTTTCAAAGAACCAGCTCCTGGATTTATTGATCCTTTGAATTATTCTTTTAGTCTCCATGTCATTTAATTCTGTTCCAATTTTGGTTATTTTCTTCCTTCTACTTGCTTTGGGCTATCTTTGTTGTTGTTCCTTGAGTTCTTGTAAGCTTAGGGCTGGGTTGTTTATTTGAAATGTATCTATCTTTTTTAAGTAGGCCTGTATCACTGTGAACTTCTCCCTCAGGATGGCCTTCGCTGTGTCCCATAAGTTTTGGACTGCTGTGTGTTCACTTTCATTTGTTTCCAGAAATTTTCTCATTTGTTCCTTGATCTCTTTGTTGACCCATTCATTGTTTAATATCTTGCTATTCAGTCTCCAAAAATTTGAAAGTTCCTGCCAAGATGGAAACATAGTACAAACTCTTCACTTCTTTGCATAACCAAAAAGAGGATAACAACCAATCTGAAATCAATAAAGAACCCGGAGCACTAGAAAATTGAAGTGCATGGAACTCTGACAATGAAAGGATTAAAGAAAAAATCAATGAGAACAACCAGACTGGCAGTGCAGCAAAGAGGGTTGCCCTGCCTGTGTGAATACCTAAGGCCTTGCCCCATTACAACTTAGCAGGTACTCCAAGGCAAAGAAATGTGGCCCTAATGAAAGAACACAGCAACACCTGAGAACTAAGTGATGAGGAGATCGCCAACCTATCTGATGGAGAATTTAAAGCCCTGGTAATCAGAATGCTCACAGAACTGATTAAGCTTGGTCAATATATGAAAGAACAAATGAAACATACCTCAAATGAAATACAGAAAAATATTCAGGGGGCCAACAGTGACAAGAAGGAAAGCAGGATTCAAAGCAAAGATTGGAACAAAAGGAAGAAAATAAACATTCAACCAGTTGGAGAAACAAGAATGAATAAACAAGAATCTAAGAAAATGAGAGAGGCTGAGGACTCTCTGGGACAACCCGAAATGTTCCAACTGTATCTGAATTATAGGGGTGCCAGAAGGAGAACAACAGCAAAAAAAAATGAAAACTTATTTGAACAAATAATAAAGGAAAACTTCCCCAATATGACTTTCAGGAAGTCCAGGAAGCCGAGAGAGTCCCAAAGAAGTTAGGCCCAAAGAGGAATGCACCAAGGCAAATATCATCATTAAGTTAGCCAAGATTAAAGACAAAGATAAAATCCTAAAAGCTGCAAGAGAAAAGGAGACAGTTATGTACAAAGGAATTCCCATAAGACTGTCAGCTGATTCCTCAAAAGAATCCTTAAAGTCAAGAAGGGACTGGAAAGAAATATTCAAATCATGAAAGGCAAGGACCTACATCCAAAATTACTCTATCCAGCAATGCTATCATTGAGAATGGAAGGGCAGATAAAGTGCTTCCCAGATAAGGTCAAGGTAAAGGAGTTCATCATCACCAAGCCCTTATTTTATGAAATGTTAAAGGGAATTATCTAAGAAAAAGAAGATAAAAATATGAACAATAAAATGACAATAACATCATAACTATTAACAAATGAACCTAAAACAAAAGAAAAACAATGAAAACAAAAACTAAGCAAACAACCAGAACAGGAACAGAATCAGCAAAATGGACATCACACAGAAGGAGTTCAGTGGGGAGGGGGAAGGGAGGAATAGGGGAGAAAATGTGCAGGGGATTAGTAGGCATAAAATAGATGGGGAAAGATAAAAATGGTATAGGGAACAGAGGACTCAAAGAATCATGGACATGAACTAGGGGAGGGGGGGATGCTGGAAGGTTAAGGGGACAGGGTGGTGGGGGGATAAAGGAAAGAAAATTGGGAAAACTGTAATAGCATAATCAATAAAAAAGTACTTTAAAAATCTCCAAAAATTTGAGTGTTTTGGAGATTTTGTCTTGAGGTCGGTTTTTAGTTTCAGTCTCTTGTGGTCAGAAAAAAAATGTTTGATATGATTCCAGTTTTCTTGAATTTGCTGAGGCTTGTTTTGTGTTCTATCATGTGGTCTATCTTTGAAAATATTCCATGTGCAATTGAAAAGATTGTGTATTTTGCTCTTTTGTGATGAATGGTGCTATATATTTATCAGTTAAGTTCATTCGATCTAGGACATTGTTCAATGCCTCAATATCTTTGTTGACATTTTGTTTGGAAGACCTAATCAGTTTTGACAGTGGAGTATTAAAATCCCCTACTATAATTGTGTTGCTGTCAATATCTTTCTTGAAGCCCTCCAAGATTTTACTTAAGTATTTGGGTGCTCCTATGTTGGGGGCATATATGTTTACAATATTTATGCATTCTTGATGGATTTTTCCATTGAATATTTTGAAATGTCCTTCTGGATCTCTTTTGATGGCTCTTATTTTGAGTCTATTTTGTCTGATATGAATATTGCTACCCTGTTTTTTTTTTTTTTTTTTTGCCTGTCCATTTGCTTGAAATATTTTTTTTTCCAGCCCTTCACTTTTGGTCTGTGTATGTCTTTTGTTAGAGGTGGGTCTCCTGTAGGCAGCATATGCTTGGGTCATATTTTCTTATCCATTCAGCTACTCTATGTCCTTTGATTGGAGCATTTAATCCATTTACATTTACGATTATTATTGATAGGTACTTCTTCATTACCATTTTACTTCCTTTGTACCTGTGTTCCTCTCTCACTCTCTCTTTTCCTTCCTCTTCTTAAAGCAGTCCCTTTAGCATCTTTTGCAGTGTTGGCTTGGTGGAGGTGTATTGTTTTAGCCTTCTTTTGTCTGGGAAAATCCTTATTTTGCCTAACATTTCAGTTGAGAGCCTTGCTGGTTAGAGTAGTCTTGGTTGCAGGACTTTGTTTTTTCATTACTGGGAATATCTCTTGCCATTCTCTCCTGGATTGGAGTGTTTCTGTGGAGAAATCAGCCACTAGCCTTCTCGGAGCCCCTTTGTATGTTACTTCTTTGTTCTTCCTTGCTGCTTTTCAGATTTTCCATTTGCCTTTAAGACTTGGCATTTTAATTATGATATGTCTTGGAGTAAGCCTCTTTGAGTTCATCTTGATTGGGACTCTCTATGCCTCCTACACTTGTGTGGTTTTCCTCCTCTCTAGGTTTGGAAAGTTTTCTGTCATTTTTTTTTTTCAAACAGTGTTTCTATCCATTGTTCCCTTTCTTCTCCTCCTGGTATTCCTTCTATTCAAATGTTGTTGTGTTTCATATTATCTTGGAGTTCCCTTAAGCTATCTTCATTTTTTTTAGTCTTTTTTTTTTTTTTTCTGTACAGCTCCTCTACCTTGGTGTTTCTTTTCACCTTGTTTTCCAGCCTACTCATTGAGTCTTCTCCTTCATCCAGCACATTTGTAACTCCTTCTAGTGTGTGTTTTATTTCAGAAATTGTATTTTTTATTTCTTCCTGGTTTCTGTTTATAGTTTCTATTTCCTCTTTCATACTGTTGTATTTCTCACTTAGTTCCTTGCAGTTGTCCATGAGTTCCTTGAGCATCTTTATAACCTGTGTTCTATACCTGACAGTTTTCTTACCTCCAATTCATTCATCTCTTTCAGTGGGGAGTCTTCCATTCATTTTGATTGCAGGTTATTTTTGGGTCTCCCCATTTTAGGTGACTCTTTTGGTTTGTTTCTGTACTTCCTGATGGTTCACTTTGCTGTCTTCATAGGGTGAACCTCTATGCTGGGAATTCTATAGGATTCAGTGGTGTGGGGTCTTTGATCTCCTTGTCTTGATGCTCTGGGGTTGCCCTTTCTTTTGTTTGTGTGTCCTCTCTTGTTGTACTTGGGTTTTTACCTGTTGGTGGTTCTTTTGTTGGTGTGTTCTCTCTTCCAGCAGCTCCCACCTATTCTTGTATGTGATCAGTTGCAAGTGGAAGGCAAAATGGATTAAGAGAGTGTGTGTGTGTGGGGGGGTATTCTATGGGATTTGAAGTACCACCACCTAGAGATGAGATAGGAGATCTTCGGATAAGTATAGCACTAACTATGATATTTCATTCTACTAGCCATGTTTTATAAAAGGTGTAAAAGGGGTAAGACTCTTGTGAGAGGGGAAATGATTCTGATCTGAATTTAGAAAATAGAGTGCCTTTGGGAGGTTAGATGACAAGATATAGTGAGAGTAAAGGATAGAAAGTAGGTGTCCTGTGTGAGAAAATAGAGTTAACAACAATAGTAATAAAGCTCTGGGAGATAGTGAAATGGGCTAAGATCATGGAGGGTTGCTGTGTAGTATTTACAATTATATGGAACCACAGTTACTTACAATAATACTGGAGCAACAATAATAAGACAAGGACTATATGATCTGAATAACAAGAATAGGAAATATATGGCCAAGAGTTGTGTGCTATTAAAACACAGGTGAAGTGAAGGAAGGAATACTAAAATGCAATATGAAAGAGAGATCAGGGAAAACCAGAAAAACAATACAGGTAAAAAAAGAACACTAAACAGAAAGAAGAGAAATAAAAAATTAGTAATAAAATAAGTAAACATAATGAGAAAATAATAATATAAATAATAACACGCAAGTTCTATAAAATAGCAAAGTGAAATCTGTCTCAGTTTCTCAGTTGTTGGGGTTAGCCTTGTGTTCCCTCTTGCGGTCTGTCTCTGGGCCTTTCACAGCTCCAGGTCTTATTGTCTCACTTGGGGTGGGGTGGGGAAGCCTCCTGCTGACTTTAAACAGGCCAAGGAAGGTCTGCTGGTCTTCTGGATGCCTGAGGCTGAGGGGGATTGATCTTCACTTTTCTCTATGGTTTTGGGAGGTAAGGATAGGGGCCAGGTCTGGACCATAATATTCACAGTTGTGCAGCCTCCAGCCCAGGCTAATGCCTTTAATCCACCAGTTGTGCCATCCAAGAGGGGCACTAAGAGGGGCAATTCACACACCACCTTCTCCCTCTTTGTTGGCCTAGATGCTGGGCACTTTCAAAGTCTCTTCAGGGTAGTTCTGCTCCCCCACTGAGTCAAATCTTTCTGATGACTGCTAACTCCCTGAGCACTGCTGCCCTCCTCTGAACCATCGGTGGGGCATCTCCTTCTTCTTCTTCAAAAGCCAGCTATGCAGAGGGGGCTGGCAACCAGCATCACAGCCGTGAGGGGAGGGTGCAGCAGCAGCAATTGGGTGGCTGTGGGGACCACGTGAGCCATCTGCTATATGAGAGTTTCTCAAACAGTGACTGAGATCCTTTGTTTAAATAAAATCTTTTTGTTTAAGGCTACCATTCTCAACAAGTGTCCAGCTTTTCACACAGCCCAACTTTCTACCCAGACTGGAAACTATCCCAGTCAGGGTCCATCACAGCCCAACTCTCTTCCCTTCTCCACGTGTCACCTGACTCCCCAATTTCTCTGGTAATGACTTGGCTGCGTCCAGAGTCCCAGTGGGTGGACACTGCCTTTGTGCATCTCTCACTTTGTCTTTATTCCCACCAGAGACTTCAAGCATCCAGGTCCATCCTGGTGTCATGCTGTCCTCCCTGTTTGGTAGAGGAGGGAGCTGTAGATTTGACTCTCAATCAAGGATCCCGAGGCAGGCACGGGGCCTGGGGCCACAGCTGCCTTAGTGCCCACACTGGTCTCAAGGACCTTACCATCCCAACACAATCTCCTCACCATGCTTTTCAATGTCCTCTATAATTTTGGCCTCCCAACTTCATAGAAGCTGGAATTTCATTGCATCTTCACTGTGTTCCTCAGAAGATCAGCAAGATGTTTCACATGTGCACATGGGCAAGTGAGCTCTGCTCCCACCTACCTCCCTGCCATCTTCAGTATGGGCTCTCCATTTTTAATTCTTTTGAATTTCCACTGAATCCCAGCAAGTTTGCTGCCTTCTCAGCAGAATAAAAACACCCATGACTGCATTTTTCCCACTGACCATCTTATTGTTTCCAGGAATGGTTCTCAGAAAATTCCTTGCTGATGCTGACTTATTGTGGTTTATGTATGAATCCATGAACAATGAACAGTAATACTACCAAGTTGGATAGGCAATAACTTCTATGATGGACACAATAAAGTGGGTTTATTTTCATTCATCAGTAATAAACTCCAAACAATCTGAATTAATTGTCCTAAATTGGGGTTGTAAGTTGTGTAAACATCAAATACCCAGCATTTGCAATAATAGTTGCTATGCGGCTGGTGCAGCTCACAATTCTAGAATGTTGTGGAAGCAGCAATCCTTTTGAATTTATTCCAGGAAGTGTTTTAAAGATAGAAAATAGGTTGCAGAATTATTAGATGTTATACAGATATTGAAACAATTGGCAATTATCAGAATTTCAACACTTGTAATGCTGTCATGAAAGCAAAGGGAATTCATTTAGCTGATTCTGCAGCTGTGCGGGCAGTATTAAACAGCCAAATTATTTTGACCTGAGAATGCGTATTGTTTACTATTAAATCAATAAAAAGTCCCCTTTACATTTCTAGTGCACCGATGCAGAAAAAGAAAAGGGGGTCTATCAGCAAAAAGGGGGACTTCAAAGAAGAGAAACATATGTGGAGTCAAATGGGAACCAGTTTTATGTATAAGGTCTCAAATATTGATACTTTAACATGTACAAGAGCTAACACATTGGGTTTTTAAAATATGATTCCATGAAGTAAACAATATCACTGGAAGCCTTACTGTAGTTCATAAAGTCTGTAGCAGATGTTCTATCTGTCCAAATTTGACACTGGAAAATTATTCAACTACTCCCAAATACATTTCCCTCTTTCCTCAGACCCACAGGAAATATGGTAACTGAATTTCATTTAATGCCACTCTTTCAAGAACACAAATGTGTTCATTTTAAATTGTATATTTTTCTACCTGGTTTGGCACATTTTCTTGCAGGACAACCACAGCCTTAACAAAGGTAAATTATTATTGGGAGAAATTGAAACCAATTGGGGAGTTCCCCCTGAGTTACAGGGACTGAGAGACTCGTCTCACTGGGCAAATAATGTAATGCCTTTCTAACATTGGCCTATTTCATAGATTCTCATTGTGCCTGTCACTTGATTTTTCAGGATTGGTGAGACATACAAAATGTGCAATTAAGACTCAACTAAGCAAATTTTCAGGAGGTTTTAACCACTGTTAAATTTTTTAACCTAAAATTTACTTCTTTCGGTAAACACATAGCTTTTCTCCTCATTAAACAATCACTGTTCACTCTATGCATCTAACCTGAGGGACATATAGATCAACCTTACTAAAATGAATATTCTGCATTATTACAAAATGCTTATTAATCGATGTATATGGACTGTTTATTTATTTATATCCATTTCACAAGTGCACTCCTAGGCAATGATGATGACCTCAAAGACAATGACACATTTTGTCTAATGGAGGAGACATCAGTTAAAGAAACTCACCAACATTGTAGGAAAAATCCTTATCAGGGGCCCAACAGCCAAACTACACCTGCCCCTGTCTGTGATGCTTGCCTCTGCTTATCACAATAAAACATATTTTGAGGATGAGAAGTTACTGGTATCAGACATAGACAGCTATCCCAAGACATTGACAAAAACTTGCTATCTACAAAGTGATGTTGAGTATTATAAGTTTGATTGTCTTTATCTGTCTGTTAATATTAGTCATAATAATAATTATACTTGTCCTTGGGTCATTTCTCAAACAATGTGTATATAGCAAAACTGCTAATGATTTCTAAAGATATCTATGATAAATATTGTATTATCAAAAATGTTCATTTTATGGTTTCTCTTTTGAGGTAGGTTATAGGAAGCTAGGAATATTTCCTTGCAAGTAAATGGGGAAGTTGAGGCAGATGTTAGAACAAACTGGGAGATCAATTTAGAACCTGATACGTAACCATTAGGGTAAAAAGCCTGAGATGTATGTGCTGGACCTCACAAACATGCACTGGACCTAGCCTTCAGGGTGGCTTTTACAACCCTGATATATAGCTTGCCATGTAATTTGGACCTTCTGTCCTGGTACTGTCCAGTTAGTGGAGACCATGACCCTGAAAGGGCACAGCTGAAAAACCTGATGAATCTTTTATTGGGATCTTCTCTGATACCTGGGGTGAAATTTTTAATTTTTGAAAGCAGGTTCAAGTCTGAGTAACACAAAACTGCTCCACTGCGGATGACTCTCACTAATGGTCCATCCAGGCTACTCACATTAGGGCCCAGTTGACTAAAAGTTTGAGGGTCACCTCAGTCCCCATCAGGTTTTATAACTAGAAAAATGTACAGAACTCAGGAAAATGCTTTACTTACTATTACAGGTTTCTTATAAGAATATACTCAGGTACAGCTGGATGGAACAAACTCACAGGGCAAGACAGTAGGGGAGAGTTATGGAGTTTCTTTATTTTTCTAGAAGTGCCCGATTTTTCAGCACCTCCTTGTTTTCACCAACATGGAATCTTTCTGAATCCTATGTTTAGGGTTTTTTATGGAAATTTTCTCATGTTGTCAATTGATCAAATAATTGGACCTTGATAATCACCTCTAGCTCATCTCCTCTTTCAGGAGGTTGAAGGGTTGGGCTGAGTCAACCAGAAAGGGGCCACGTACTCAACCTGACAAGCTCAGAGGGGGTCTGCAGAGTGGGCCTTGTAATCTCAGAAACCTAAAGTGACTGTGGAGAAATGCTGGAAATGTACCTAACTAAAGTTGAGATGTGACATGCAATCATGTCTAGGCCCCTGTGTTCCCTGACAAAGGTCAGTCTTTACCTCAACAGAGATTCTTTTCTTTCTGCATCAGAGATGACATAATTTTGGAATGTCAGAGTAATTTTCTTCTGATCTCTTGCTGCAGCAGAGTGAAGACCACTTACGTTGTTACTGTGACTGTGATAATGGTTGAGTGCTGAGCATTCTGTCCCAACAACATAAAGATGTTCACATCTACTCATTTTGCTTTTCACTCAGTCCAAAAGATCAGCTCACTTAGCTTTCTTTGCCTCCCTGATCTGTCACCAAAGAATTTCATTGACCTTTTATGCCTCCTCCCTGGGTTATATTGTATAAAATATGGTGCTAGCCTGCCATTCTCTGCAGTATTTTCTTAATTCTTTGAGATTCTGCTTCTTGGCAATTGTTGACAGTTTGGCTCAAATAAACTCATAAAAGGAAGAAAGTGATGGAGAAGCCAGGCTTCTGAACTCTCTCAGAGCAGTACATTAAGCACAGAAAAAAGATTTCAGTTTTGTTAGATGGTATACACATATTGAAACAATGGTCACTTATCAGTATTTCAGGACATTATAAAGCTGCTGCCATGAAAGCAAAAGGGAATAGTTTAGCTGATGTTGCAGCTAGTCAGGCAGTATATTTTTTTACTGTTGTTCTAGTACACTTGTCTCTGTTTTCCAACCCCACTTTCCCCCACCCTACCCACCCACGCCTCCCACCCTCATCCTTTCCCCCTTTGGCTTTGTCCATGGGCCCTTTATACATGTTCCTTAATGACCCTTTCCTTAAACAACTGATTTTTCTTTTACTTTTTAAATACTTTATTCTTTATGGTATGATAGCTCTCCCACTGTAATGAGAAAAAAAACAACAAAATTATTTTCACCCAAGAATTTGTGTTGCTTCCTATTAAATTAATACAAAACTCCTTCAAACAGTTCCAGTGGACAGCTCCACAAAAAATAAAATAAAACCAGGATAGGCCAAAAAAAGGGAGGGGTGACATTTGAACCAGGCAAATGGATATGGTCTCAAGGAGAAACCAATATTACCTATTGAGACTCAGTTAGTTATTTCGAACATGTACATGAGCCAACAAATTGGGTTTTCATAATTTCGATTTATGAGGTAAATAATGCTAATGAAAACATCTTAGTGTATCTGGAAAAGTGTGGGAACAATGTTTTATCTGTCCAAATATAACCTTGGAAAATTACTCAGAGGGTCCCAAAGACATCTCCCACTTTGTTCAGATCCTCCTACAGTGTGGTAATTGAATTTTATTTAAATATCAAAATCTCAAGAATAAGAAAATGGGTTAGTTTTAATTTCTATATTTTTTGCACTATGTTGAGGCTTTTTCTTACAGGGGAGTGACTCATTTACCAAAGGTTCTTTATAATTAGGAAAAATTAACACCGATTAGGAAATTCCCTCTGAGTAACCATGACTGAGGGACTCATTTCACTGGACAAACACTGCAATGTCCTTCTAATATTTGGCTGTTTTTATATAATTCCCATTGTGTTTATCTCCCCAGTACAATTAAAATTCAACTAAATAAATTTTGGAAGCTTTAATCCCACTTTGCCTAATACTGCTTAACCTAAAAACTACTACTTCTTTGGGTAAAGACACAGCTTTTCTCCTCATTAAACAGTAACTGTTCATCCTGTGCATCTAAGCAAAGAAACATAGAAGATACAAATCAACCTTACTAAAAGTGACATTCTGCACTATTAGCAAAAACATAGTAATCATCTTATATAAACTGGTAAAATACTGGTATTAATTTCATGAGTGCACTTCTAGGCAAAGATGACTTCAATGACCAAGGATTATTTTGTCTATTGGAAGAGACATCATTCAAGACTCTCCAGCACTGTAGAAAAAACAGCCTCATCAGGTGCCCCACCATGAACGGATATCTTCCCTGTACCTGACACTCGCTTCCACTTAGAGCAGTCCAGCGCTCTTCACTGATGGGAACTTGCCAACATCAGTGAGAGATGGTTCTCCCAGGACACTGACAAGAACTCTGCAGCTACAAAGGGATGGTGAACTCATTTGTTAGATTGTCTTTACCTGTCTGATAAAATGAGTCATGATAATAATTATACCTGTTCTTCCAGTTTTTGTCAAACCTTGTGAATATAGCTCCGCTGCTTGTTATTTGTTAATGTGCATACAATAACTTTTTACCTGTAAAAATACTGTTTTTATGGTTTCTCTTTTTCAGGCAGGTTAGTAAGAAGTTAGCGATATTCCTTGGCAAATGAAATGGAGAAATTGAGACAGATAACTGAACTGGGTAAGCACTTTATAGACAAATACAAAATCTCACCAGAGAGAAAAGTCTCAAGTGCTTAACAATGAACAAATATGTGCTGGACCACCCATAAGGGTAGTCTTCCCTCATCTGGAAAGATTTAGGTCATGAAATTTCAAACTTCTATTTTGGAAGCAACCAATTAGTGGAGACCACAACCATGAAGGGGCACCCCTCAACAAACTGATGAATATCTTACTGAGCTCTTGCTTGAGACCTCACCTAAAATCTTTACTTTTCCAAAGTAGATAGAACTCCATGACACAAAGAAACCAGCATGTGTTCTTCTTGAGGCATATGTACTCGTCTCCTTTTCAAATATATATTTTTTTCTTCTAAACTTTAATGGATTCCCAAGAGACTTGCAACCAGGAGAGTAATGGGCAACAGCAGCTGGTCCTGGGGAAACCTCCTGAACTTGTCCCCAAGGCTCCTTTTCTGTGATTCTGCAATAGGCTGACTGCAGCCCCTACTAGCCTCACATATTTCCCATAATGTTTGAAGAGAGCCAGATGACCCCATCTAGTCTCCTTTCTACTGGTTTTATTCTAGTCCCATACTTGTTTCACTGTGCCCAGCTTAATCAACATACCCTCAAATCACCTGGGCTTGTGGTGTGAAATTCTTCCTGCACTAAACCAAGAACCTTCACCCTACCAGCTGGCTTTAGGCAATACTGCCCTGGTCCTGGCCCCCTTTCTGGTGACATTTTGAAATTCAGAAGAAATACTATTGCAAAAGTAAAAAAAAAAAATAGATGTGTGCGTTATTAAGAGAGGTTAAAAGTAAGTAGTTTCTCTTAATAAGTTGGGTATTTGTGAGTGAGTAAAAAGAGCCAAACTGAGAAGATGAGGGAAAATGGCGGATGGTTACTGGTATGAAGATATTGAGAAAGAGATTTCATGTATAAACACTACAATTTAATTATGTGAAATTTTCCTTACATCCTAACTCAAAAAGGGCTACTAACTATTTTAAATTAAATGGAAGCTGAAGTGGCTAAAAAACACAGGCCTCCATACCTACTTCTGAAGCAGAGGAAATGTACTTATGAAACTCTTACTGTCCTCTTCACCTGTGGAGCTATCAGATGATGATTGTCATTTATAGCATTGTGTTATTACAGCCTGGTCTCCAAATTAACCTTAAATTTACAGCATCCAAGTGTACAACTAGTAAAAATCAGATTACGAATAAATAATTATTTGCAAGTGGGCCACAGTGAATGAGATCCCATATCATGGTGAGAATGTTTATACTGAAGAAGTGTGCAGTGCTCCCTCATAGTGTAAGTAAATGCTATACAAGATGAATACAGAGAAATGAGACAAATAACAAAACTTAGATCATGATAGCTTACAGAGTAGAAATGATCCAGAATGTTTGTTTTAATAAAGACCTGTGAAACTGACGGCCTCCCTTTTACCTCCCTTTCTCTTTTGAGAATATTGAACTTTGACTTCCATCCAAGGTGGAGGTCTTGTGGTGTCACCAATGGTTTAACATTCAGCAAGACGAATGCTGACAATAAATCCTCCTAAACATCCCACCTAGCACTTGAGACAATGTTATCTGACCAATAGATTGGTCACCAATGCATTGTTTAGATTATTGTATAAATGAAATGGGAAGGTATGGAGAAACAAGTGGCTACATACTAATCCTGACAAGCTCAGGGAAGGCCTGTGTGGTGGGACTTACAAACTCAGAGACCTGAGGTGACCACAGAGGTTGGTCTGAAATTAAAACTTTTAACTCAGAGTGAGTCATGGTGGGCAGTCATGTCTAGGCCAGCAGGTCTTTAGATAATGATCAATCTTTACCTTAACTGAGCCTGTTTGTTGTCTTTTTGCATCTACCATGACATAACTTTACAATGCCATGACAATTTATGTTTTTGCAGAACCCTCACCTCAAACCAGACAATAAAAACCTTTCATTGTTATTGTTATTGTGTTCATTATTAAGTGCTAACTGTTCTGAACCAACAATCCTAAAAAACAGAAAAAAAGTTGTCTATTGCTTTTACTTTTTCCCAATCTCAGAGATTTCTGCGTTTTGGAATCCTCTGCCTTTCTAATCTATTGCCGGTGGATTTCAGGCAAGCCCTTTGGGCTTCTGGCTTTGACTGTACTGTATAAAATAAGGTGCAACACTGCAATTATCTGAAAATTTTTCTCCATTCATTAAGATTTTGCTTCCTGGTGATTGTCTTCAAGATTGCTTCAAAGAGACTCAGAAAAATTCTCTACAGGTTTAGATGTTTCTTACATTGGCAGCTGAAAATTCCAAGCTTCTGATCCAGAAGTGGTCTTTCTGGTGACCTGTCCTAACTCTGCCACTATGTAGAATCCTGTCAAGAACTGCCTCATCATGGTAAAATCACTCTTATAACCCTCATCACCAACAACATTCCAAAAGTTTAGCCACTCTTTTCTAATTCCCAGCAAAGAGGACCAAACATCTTTTTCTGATGTCAGATGACGTACCTGAGATTTCTTGAGGTGGGATGACGTGACCAGATGCACACAGTCTGCATGTGGACTCAGATGTGCCACGTGTGGTCTATTGGCACTTGGCATGCATGGTTCATTTTCTTCTATGTTTTCTTTTATATCATAGGGACTGAAAGTTTAATGCTATTTTTCTCATAATTGTTGTGATTGAGAGTCCAAATTCCACACAAAATCAGTCTCTCAGATGCACTAGTGTTTGATTCAAAAGCTGGAAGGCAGAATGGTCATTGTTTCCTCTCAGGTGTTGACTGTTAGGTGAACTGTCGCAGACACAGTTTTATGTGAAGAAGCAGGTGTTTCCTTACCTCTGGGTGGGGCTGTGGCCATGTGAACTTCAGACTGGATTTCCAGTGGCAGATCCCCCACTATTATTTCTCTAGCTATTCATGGTTTTACAAGCACTGAGTCTGTCTTGAAGATGTTTCTGCACATGTGGTCATGGAAAGTTTGTGTTTCACAGCCCCAAACTGGAAACAACACAAGTGTCTATGAAGGGTGAATAGATAAACAAAACTATTGCATCCCTGGGATGAGATATAACCAGAGAATAAAGAGAAAGAACTATGTCAAAATAGCCAAATTTGGCCTCACATTAAATAGCTTAAGAAAAAGTTTTTAAAATTCCAGAAAGTGCCAATGAATTTATAATTAAAAAAACAACTGAAGAGAGTTGACCTCACATTAAAAATGGATGTGGAGAGGTGAAGGAAAAGGAGATTACAAGAGGGCATGAAAACACTTGAATAGTAAGGGACATGGTCTTTATTTTCATTGTACAATTTCTCTTGTGCAGGTGCCTGAAAACACTTCATAATTTGCATACTTTCAATATGTTACACCCTTTGTATTCAACTATAATTCAATAATTATATTAGAATTATAAATACATCTATGAAATATTACCTAAAGTATAAGTTGAATACAAAGTACAAAACCAAAAAAAAAGAAGACACCCAGCTGTAACATGACATGTTATTGCCCATGTTTCTACTTGTCCACATGGAGTGGCAAAATTAGCCTGCAGATGGAACCTTTCTGGGGCAACACTGACTCCACCTCAGGAGCACCCATAGTGCAGCAGGGGTCCACCCACAACAGCATCTCTCATTAAACAGTCCAATTCTTCAAGCTCCTGCAATGGACTCTAACTACTCTTCCATCCAGCCAAGCACCACCCCTACAGAGGTCAGTCTTCTGAGGACTATTTTTTTTTATCACCCTCTATTCTTTATGGAGTAAAGGTCCACTAACTCTCCAGGTTTCAGCCAAGTGGGTACTTTCTCAGAAATGCTCCTCACACTCCCCAGACCAGCTGAGATACAATTACATACTCTGGAGGGACCAGAAATTTTGTTTTAAGGTCCTTCACTGGATAACAATTAAATTCCTAGAGCCATGATTTACCTGACAGTGTGTCTGTGTTATGAGGTAAAGTCAATGAGCACAGGGCCCACACTTGTCTTACTCTGTTTGGGGTCTCCAGGGCCTAGCCAGGAGCCTGACAGAGGACAAATGCTCCATAAACCTGTGTTAAATCAATAAGGGAAATTGCATTGTGGAAGCCTGTCATTGTGCAACACTTGCACTTAAATTATGTTCTTATAGATACAAAGAGACTGGTGTCAGCATGACAGGAGGATGGCACCTCCTTGGGGACATTTCAGGGTCAGCCTTTTATTTCTCATATGATCCAAAGTAAAAAAGGAACTTCCTAACAGTGAGAGGTTGGACTGCATTTATTCCTCCAATGTCACAGTCCTCCACAGTGCCACCGTGTGTTATGTTTCATCACCCCAGACCTGTCTTTTTCCTGTTCTCACAGATACCTGACCTACACAAACACTGGATCCTCAACCCTTGGTAGAGTTACTGCCAGGGGAGGAAAGAGCACACCCTGATCTTAGAGGAATCAGGGAAGACTTTTCATTCCCCAAATTCTCAGTGTCTGTTGTCTCTGTGGGACACCTGTCTGTTGTCTCTAAGGATGTGTCTCTACTTCATGATATCATAGGGAACAAGAGAAACTTCCTGTGTTGAATGGTGCAGAGAACCCAGAATCTGTAGCTGCTTCCATCTCACAGGTGCTGTGGGTTCTAAAAAAACCTCTCTTCCCCTACTCAAAGAACACTCAGGGGCCCTAGTTGAGTATTCACCTGGAGATGCTCCTGCTCCTGTGCCCTGGGAGCACACAGGGACACAGAAATGGCTTATATGCAACATCTCAATGTGGTGATGGTGGACACATGGGACATATTTTGGATCGATCCTCCAGACCTATACCTTCTCCCAAAAGCCTCAGGAGAACCTTCGCCAGGCCCTTCTTTTGGATACTTGAAGGCAGAGAGCTCTGCATGGCTCAGCACATGCCCCTGGTGGGACAGTTATCCTGACACTGGACTCATAATATTCAGGACATGCCTGCCTTTTCACTAGGCTCACCCTGCACTGCTCAGTGATGCTGTGTAGCACCTGACATTGGCTGCATGTCTGCTTCTGTCCTCTATGGGACAACATTGAGCCACAAGAAATAGACAAAGGAACCAGGCTTTGGCTAAAAACATGGAGAAGTAGCCTGATTTTCATCCCCTGCTTCAACACATCTTTCTCAAGTCCATCTTCATGACTGCTCTATGGAACCTGCTACTTCTTGAGATTGTTCACAGAAATGGCCTGTGCAGTAACCTTGGCAAGCTCAGGGGGCCACATGGCATGCCTGACAAGCCTCATAGAATATTCTCATCAGAAATTTCTAACTTGGCAGGTGATGGCAGGTTGTCACATCCCAGGCCTCTTTTTTCCTTAAGAAAGATCAGTCTTTAACTTACTTTGTGCATCTTGGACAGCATAAGTTGGACCCATCAGAGTGACTTTCTTGCCTGGACCATTCATGTTACAGAGTCTGGGACAAGTGTATGAGACCAGATCATCCTTAATGTTATCTGGTCCCCTGTGCACCGTGTCTGTGTCCTATAAATGCTAATTATCTTCTACCCACCAATGTAAAAAATATGTGAGTCTCTATTTTGTTTATTATTTTTTTTCCAATTCGGGAGATTTATCTGCTATGTTCCTTCTCACCTCTTTCTGGATTTTATCCAAATTTTATCATCTTCTACTTTGATGATAATATAAAAATAAGGTAAAAAAAAACACTGCCTTTCTTCAAGACATTTGAGCCTTTTCTCCAAGACATATGCGGTCAGTTTGGCTCACATAAAGTCATCACATTGCTGTATAAACTTGGACTTTTTTTTTACCTTGACAGAGCCTAGGAGCACCTCCTCTCTCAGGGGTTTCTGTGCTGCTCTGTTCTCCACGCCTGGCATCATGCATGGGCAACTGTGGTGATGGCAAGGAATCTGCCCAGGGATAACTGAGAGATTTTCCCAACAGCCAGCAGCACAAGGACGGGTCCTACAAACAGACTTGGAGAGGAATGGTCCACCTGAAACTGTCCCTTGAGAACCAGGCAGCCCACAGGCACCTGACTTTCTCAATTATCCCTTCTACCTGGGACACAGAGGACATCTCCCACTCACACCAAAAACTGCATGCCCTACTGAGAATTCTGGTTTTCAATTTTTATCCCTGGAAGCAAAAGCCAGTCTGTTGACAACCTGAGATAGAAGAAGGCTCCCCTCTGCAATTATCACCAAGTTTGACCACTTCTCATCCCCAGAGTTATTTGTGTTGCCTTCATGTGGGAACAAACAAAATGAGAGAGCTTTTGAGAACATGGGGAAGACCTGATGCCCAGCTGGGTTTCTGTGTCACAAACAAGTAGTCCCTTCTTTGATGATATCTGGGGCTCTCCATCTGGTGCTGACAGACCCAAACTAAAGACACAGCAGAGGCCATTCTGGCATTAGTATGACACCCTCTGAAGACTCCTGTATCCCTGACAGCCCTGGGATTCCACGTGAGCTCCATAGGCCATTCAGATCATCCTCAGAACTTGTCAGATGCAGAGTCTCTGGCCCACTGAACCCAGTTAGAATCTTCAGTTTAACAGGATCTGGCGGATTCCCTGTGCACAGGAAAGTAGCAGAGGTGCTTCTACTTTTACATCAAGGGATCTCACTCTGAATGGGTACTCACTTTAGCTGGATAGCTGCTTAAGCTGCATTTTTAAAGCATGACCTGGACATTGCAATGTTACAGTGTTTCACAGGTGATCTGATGCACAGCAGGAGTGACTTCCTTGTGACAGGTTTCTGTGACTTAGCTCAAAAACTACTGCTCTGAAGGGAAGAGTAAAATGTGTGTGTGTGTGTGTGTGTGTGTGTGTGTGTGTTTGAGAGAGAGAGAGAGATAGAGAGAGAGACAGAGAGAGAGAGAGAGAGCACTATGAGAAAGACTACTGGGCCCCTGACAGGAAACTGTGGAGAAACCCCAAACGCGGAAACCCACAGCTTGTGCTTTTTCAAGTACAGCATGACAGTGTGTGTTTATGTGTGAGTGTTTATCCATGTGTGCATGTGTTTTCATGTGTGTTTGTGTGGTGTTGAGAGGCCTCAGGGAAACAAAATATAAGATGGCAGTACTGGTTAGAAGAGCCAAGAATGGTAAAATCTAGAGCAGGGAGTGGGATGGTCATGTGCATACTCCCTGCCCCCAGCTCACATGACAAGCATCGTAATCTTGCCCAAGAATAAAGGTCAGCCCACAGGTAGGACACACAGCAGATTGCACCATTGTGGACAGAGGTGCCTGTGAGCTTTACCGAACCTCAAGTTTCTGTCAAAAAGGCTGCCAAACAGCAGACAACATACACCATGAGGTCTCTTTCTGTCTCTACCCACAGAGGACTCGTCCACTACCAAGGGCTCCTACTGGTTGGTAAGTAGGAGACAATTCCTTGGAATAGACTAAGGATGTGACACAGAGACGGGCTGGGGTCTGCTTGAGAGACACGTGTTCTGAGGAAAGAGGGAAGGCTTCTGTCTGGACCTGAGTGTAAAGGGCAAAAGGGAAGAGTAGGATCAGGAAGGGGCCCCTGCAAGAGGAAAATCTTATAATCTGGAAGTGGTGGGAGGCAGGAAAACCTGGAATGCTGTGCATTTCCTGTTATTCATATCTGAGCATTGAATTATGAAAACTGGTAATAATAATAATGAGTTATTATTGACATACATTCTGGTGTAAGGAAACACCAGAAAAAATTAACCAGGAGTAGTAGATGTTGTCTTTACTGCAAACCCCACACATGGGCTAATAAACGCCAGCAGGTACAGAACTCATTCATTCATCCACATGTATTTTCAAGCTGTTGTAGTCACTGGGGGTACTAGATCAGACAAGCCCTGCTCTCAGAGAGCTCATGTTCTATGGAGGAGAGAAGGACAAGGAAAATTGTAGATGTGAGGTTAGGTTCCCACAACAACCATGAAAAAAACAGAGCAGGGCAGGTCAGAAAGTGAACACAGAGAATCCTTAGAGAAGGTGATTGGCAAATGTGTCTTTCAAAATGGCCCCTGAGTGCCAGCATTGGTTTAAGCACAGTGAGGAGGTTACCAAGACAAACACCTGGAGAAGAGTATTTGAAACATAAAAAATGACAGCTTCAGACGTGAAGTAATGGGGGCCATTCTGTTGACCTTGACCATGGAAGACACAAACTCACCTACAGACCAAGGCTGAGAGATAGAAACTTGCTCAGGATTCCAGGCCTCATCATTCTGTCCCAATACATAGATGTAAATATTGATGCATTTTTCCCTATTTCCTAGTTTCACTCTTAACCTTCTGGAGCCCACCCACCACAGCCACAATCGAAGCTTTGTCAACCTTTGCTACTGAAGGGGAGGATGTGCTTCTGCAAATCGACAATAAGCCTCCTGGGGTTGTAGGAGTTGTGTGGTACAAGGGGAAAGACGTGGACCATAAAAATATAATTGCGTTTTATGTTTTGACACCACATTTCCATTTAAGTGGTCCTGAATACAGTGCAGAAGAGATGATAACCAATGATGGATCCTTGCTGTTGAAAAATGTCACCAAGAAGGACGAAGGAATGTACACAGTAGTGGCCCACCTTCCAGATTCAAAAACAGAAACAGCATTGGGGCAACTTGATGTATATGGTGAGTGATTACTCTCTGATGACTGGGGATTAGGAGGGGTGACTCCTACTTCACACACAGGACTGCAGCCCAGGACACTACCTCCATTCCACTCTACATTTTGTTTCAGGTTCAGTTTTTACATATAATGCAGGATACACAGAGTGTAGACAAACTGCAAAGATCTCAATTTGATTTTCTGGCACATCTGGTTGTTTACAAATTTTAGATTGGTTGTTATCCTCCTTTTGGTTGTGTGAAAAAACAAAGGGTTTCTACCTATGCCTCCATGTTGGCCAGGACTCTGCCTTGTTATTTTAAAGACTCAAGGTGGATGAAAGCTAGCAGGTGCCAAGTCTGATTGCAGAAACCTTTCGAACAATCAAAGGTACCACCAGGGCAATCTCCTCTCTGTTATTTGCACAGCAGGTTACCCACACCCAGCAACACAAACAACAACTGCAACTCCAAGAGTTTTGATTTGTGTTTTCCTAATGATATTGACCATGTTTTCATTTCTGTTGTTTTAGAGAGAGAGAGGTGGAGAAAGCTAGTGGAACTTTTTGAAAAAATAAGGGGATGTAAAGAAGGAGGGCTGCATGATTGCATACCATTATTGCCCTGACTGGAGACTGACCCTGCAACCTAGGTATGTGCTGTGACCAAAGATTGAGCCTCCAAGGTTTGGGTGCACAAAACAATCCTCTAAACAACTTAGCCACCATAGCCTCATTCATTTCACTAAACATAATGCTCTCCCTATCCGCCCATACTGTCATGAAGGGTTGGAGCTCCTTCTTTCTGCTTCATAGTATTCCATTGCGTAAATGTGCTGATGTGTTTTGATTCACTCATTTATGGAGGGGCACTTTGATTGCTTTCAACACTTGGCTATTGTAAATTTACTGCTGTGAACACTGGGGTACATTGGTTCTCTTGAATTTGTGTTTCAGCCTTTGTGTTTCAAAAAGTGGAGACACTTCTCAAAGAAGGACATACATAGGGCCCAGAGACATGGAAAAAGATGCTCAGTGTCCATAGCAATCAGAGAGATGCAAATTAAGACCAAAATAAGATACCACTTCATGCTGGTCAGAATGGCCATCAAAACCAAATGGAAAAACAAGTGCTACCAAGGTTGTCGAGAAACGGAACACCTAGTACATTCTTGGTAGGAATACAGACTGGTTCAGTCACTGTGGAAAACACTAGGGAATTTCGTCCAAACACTACAAATGGAACAGCCTTTCTTATTTACTTTTAAACATTTTATGTATTTATTTTTAACAAACTACAGAAATGATTCCTGAAAGTATAGGCTTTATTTATTTTTACAGAGAGGAGAACGGAGGCAAAAAGACCACACTGCTTCCTCTGAGATCTCAGCCTCTGTCAGTCCACACTGAGCTCTATAGTGTTCACCAGAAGATGGTCCTGTTCTTTCCCCAGAGAAAGAAGAATGTCTGGTTGTCTCTCACCTGCCCTCTACTGGAGACCTTGTCTGCAAGCCAGGCACATGCCCTGACTGGGAATTGAATAGGCAACCCTTTGGTTTGCAGGTCATACTCCATTCACTGAGTCACAACAGTCAGGGCTCTCATGTGGAATTTTGCATGATGTGTGGGATTTGATGTTTTTTTTTTTTTTTTTAAATCAAAGAAGTTTTTGGAAAGGATCAATAAAACCTCATGAGAGCAAATAATCTTCCCTGATGATATGGTTTTAGGACACATGAACTGGGAAAGGGTTCCCTGCGCTACCTCTGTGGAATCAGGTCAGGGCTCACACTGAGGTGACCAGTGCTTAGAAAGAGAACACAGTTCCTTTTACAGATTGTCATCTGAAGAAAGATAATGGTCCTTCTGCAGAGGCAGGACCATCCTCTAGTGAACTTCACTGAGCTCAGTGTGGACTGAGAGAGGCTGAGATCACAAAGAATGCAGTATGGTCTCAGTTCTCAAGCCCACTCACAATCAGTCACATTTTTTTGTTTCTCCACAGAGCCCCTGAGAATGTCCACCCTTTTAGCACTCAGCACCACAGTCACACAGCACAAAATTGCTGTGGCTGCGACCTCCACACAAATGGGTTCTAACCTGTGTTTGTTCCATTGCAGGAATCTGTGGCTCAGGAGAAAAACAAAGTTTTTCCAGAACCACAGAAACCTCAGCAAAGACCCCATGAGGAAAGAGGATGCTGGAGATAACCAGTGTTAAGTCCCCAACCCATCAGTTCTGTTGAAAGTGCGCCCCCTCGAGATGGATGTGAAATATGAGTGAGCCTGCTGTCCTATGTTATCAAACTCTGAACAATTTTGCACCTTTTTAATAGATTTATTGTCAAGGTAGATTGTCCTTAGATGTCTTGCATTGAGTAAATAAATACAAAAAAAAAAAATGTGTGCCGACATTGTCCTTACTGTTGACTGAAGGTCACATTCCACACCAGATCCACCTCTGCTTTGTCCCAGTTGCACCTTCTCCATGGTGGAGGGGACACTGAGCTCCTCACAAGACAGGAAGTGGTTGCTGGATGGCAGGTGGAAGCACGTGAGGAGCTCACAGAAAATTGAGTTTAGTGTCTTCATCAGAGAAATGTGTGGAGGGAGTGTGGACACTGTTGTAGACAATCGGAATGGACAAGAGAACACACATGTGGCTAGCACACTTATATTTATCTCACCATTTTATTTCTCCACCCAAATTTCTAAAGCCCACTTGAGTATTCGCACTTCTATGAAAACACACTTATTTGCATAAGTTCAGTGTTACTGTGTCTTTAAGTAAAAATTAATGGAGACATTGGCTATACAACTAAAGTTTTGGCTCAAATTTCCTAATTCAGTCTATGCCCACAGAATTAGAAGTGACCTTATCCTTTATAAAGCTAAAATTGACATCATGGGTATTTTGATAATTTTTGGAGAAAAGAACATCATTCAAAGCTAGAGAGACTGAGGGTGTAGTGTGAGAGTGAGGGCTTCCTAACCTCAAGAGGCTGTTACAACTCCCATCTTAGGTCTCATTAAAGAAACCTGTACCAGAATGGAAAGTACATGATCAAGAGTAGTGTATTATTGGAACACGAGTGACGTGGAAGAAGGAAAATTCAAATACAATAAAAAGATAAGCAGTCAAACAATGCATGAAACAGAAATAAAATGAAGAAAACAAAATGTATGAAAGAGAATTTTTAAAAAATACTAATAAAATAAAAGGAGTAAAAATAATGAAAAACTAATACACATAAAAATAAAAAGTCAATTCTAAGGGATAACAAAGTGACATTTGTCTTAGTTTCTCCATTTTGGGGTTGTTGTTGTTGGGCTTCCCCTTTGGATCTATCTTTGGACCTTTCATAACTCCACATTTTATTTTCTTATTTGGGGGAAGAAAAAAAGGAAAAAAAAAACAGAGAGGAAAGAAAAAAAACAATAAGCCTCCTGCTGACTTTAAACCCATTGAGCAAGTTCTGCTGTTCTTCCCGGATGCCACATGAAGAGACAGACTGGGTTTCACTTTGCTCCCTCTCTGTGGTTTTGAGAGAATAGGGACAAGGTCTGGGCTGCAATATTCAGACTTGCCCAGCCCCCAACCCAGGTCCTCTGTGAGCTGCGAGGATCAAGGGTTACAGAAGCTTTTATATGAAATTTTAAGCCCTCTTTTAAAGTACTTTTGTATAGTGGCCTTAATTCTAGCTAGTGTGTCCAGTCTTAAAATAATAATGACAAAAAACATGTGGAGACAATGTATTATCAACAGTTATGTTAAAAGAAGTGACTGATTTCATCTTGCCATTGTCTGTACTGGAAAGGGCCCAAGTTGCATTGGAACATCCTGCAACAAATATTCTCTCAAGGTTTTTGAATATTCTCTCTTTTCTTGGGAGACACAGATATTCTCTCTCTTCTTGAGACAGCCACTTTATAAATACAATGTCCCCAATTAATTCAGTATCCAAAGCATTTAGTTCCAAATACCTTTCATGCTTCCAGGAAAAAAAAAATATGTGGGCACCATGGTTATATAAAAAAAGCCTCACCTTTATCAGGTGAATTGGGCTCATTTGACCATTAAAAAACATATGCTGCCTCTTCACCTTTTATAGTTGGGAGGGGGCAGGTTGTGATTTAAAAACTGTAGCTAGTTCATTCCTACCATTTGCACTGAAGCTTTACTCCCAGGAAAAAGACAACTCAGCTGGATGTGATGAAGAACAGATAATGTAGCCTCAGTACCTGCAAGGGCCTTTGAAATTTCCCCCTGGCCAGCAATTTTACTTTGTTTTAAAATATTGGTAAGCAGAAAATGAAATACCCTGATCATTTTCAGAGCAAACACATGCTTGCTTGTTTGTTTTTTCTCGTTCTAAATCTTATTTAGTTTCCTACAACAATTTTTAAGGTAAGAAGACTTCATTGTAAAGTTTTCCAATGAAGCGTATTTGTTAATTCTGTTGCTTTACTTTCAAGAACCACTTAATATATTAATTAGAATGGGTCAGAATAGCCAGAATCACATATTCCAACATTTAAATTATTACTTTTGTGGTGAACCCCTCAAGGTCCCAGAGAAAAATCAATGAAAACTTCAAGTACATTTTAAAATTGTACTGTAGTTTTAGGAATATAGATATTCGTAAATATCTAGGAATATAGATATCCCTAAATACCTAAATTGGTTTACCTCTGCCTGAGACCAGCTATTCCCTGAAGGGAGCTGCCAGAATTCCTGGATTATTCTTGTCAAAATTTCTATTCTCATGTTCTCAAAGTCTATAAGGAGTGGTAGTTGAGGGGTTGATTATAAATAAGACAAAGCAGGAAAAAGTAAAACAATACATAAATAAATAGGGCAAGTATACACTCAAAAACCTCAGAAAGCAGAGGATATAGTGAAGGGACTGTAGAAGTGAAAATGGAAGACACTGGCATTCAGGTTGCCTGTCACTACCAAATCCAGGAAGCAATGACAGTGATTGAATCTTTATGTGCGCTTTATTCAGATGGCTGGTGATCTGAGAAGATGGTGGGTTCATAACCTAACAGATCATCTTGTCTTTTCTTTCCAGGCAAAAGTTCTTAGACCAGGGAATAAACAAGGTGTGGCGAGTGGTTTTTGAAATTCAGGGAGGATCAGGTGAAAGAAGCGGGAACATTCCTGTCCTGGGTAGTTAGCTGTTCCCAGGTGTGGGTGGCCATGGCTCTGAGATGGGTTTAACAAGTCTCACTGAAAGTTCAGTTCTAGTACACCTAATCATTTAATTAAAGCCGTTGTGTACCTGGATCACTACCAAACCAAATAAGATAATGAAACATTGTTTTATTAATATAAGCATAATGACTTTTGACTTGTTACAGAAAAAATTAAAAGATCACTTTGAACCAGCTAATAAAAATGTTCTGTGCTATAGCACCTACAGCCTCTCTCTAGTGGGCTTCTTAGCTCCTGGAATATAACTGGACACATGTGTTGTGACATTACCCACAGCTGCTAAGGAGGAACTAGGAGCCTTGTGACCCTGGCTCATGCCTCAGATTACTGTTTACGCTATCAGTACTTACTGCTTAATCTGTCCTTTTGTTGTGCTTTTACATGTCCCTAATTTTAATTAGTATTTGCTGAGCTTGTTGCTGCCTGTAGAACTCAGTTCCATTTCCATTGCTGAGGAACTGAGGCCAGGGAGTCTCCCAAAGGGGTGTCTGCTCAGTTTCAATATCATCTAAGTACTTTCATGTTTAACTTACCTTAGTTTCAAAACTTAGCAGGAGTGCTCCAGGGAGGTCCTGATGTGTCTACAACAACAATGGTTTATAAGGGCCACTGCAGTCATGGTGACTTTGTGGTATTGTTATATTGTCTTAGTCAGTAAAAAATGTTGTGTATGGGCATCCAGGAGGCATTCTGATTGTTCATTCTTGTTCATTTGTTGATTCTGTAAATGTGTGATGAACTTGTACTATAAACCCACGAGGCACTGTCTGAGACACTGGGGACATGGTAGAGGATGAAAGAGACAAGTTGGACTTGATTGCTGATGTCCAGCTAGTTACTTGACAACTGGTATAAAAAGAGCCCTTCAGGATGCTTTAAGATGTTTAATCCCAGACAAATTTTGACCTCGATGTTCTCTTCCAGAATCTTTCTGAATCTCTTTGTGTTTTCACAACCCCTCTCTTTTTCTTATACCCCACATTAAATTGTTCAGGAAATCTTTCAGCTTGGTGCTCAGAACACATCCAAAAATGAACCCCTTTCTTCTCAGCCTGGCCTGGCCACCCCCACCAGTCCCCTGGATGACTGCACTTGCTTTCTCACTGGGTTGCCTGCATACAGCTCAGCAGCCACATGAATCTTGAACCCAATTATGGAGGTTAAAAGACACTAATACTATCCCTCCAGCATTCAAGGGTTTTTTTTGTTTGTTTTTGTCTTTGTTTTTGTTTTTTGTTTTGGCTGAACTAATCATCAAACAGAGAGACAGATGAGCAGAAGAAAATCAAGTTTGTAATAATTGAGCACAGGGAATCCACGTAAGCATGAAAATTTTAATGACTCTGAGGCAACATTGGGTATGTAAACCATTTTGGACAGATGAGGGGTAAAAAGGGACAATGGGGCCTTAGGCTTTAGTTGTCAGAAAGAGAAATTTAGAGGTTCAGGAAGAGCAGATTCTACATGACAATGGAATTGTTTCTAGGAAATTCAGAAAGAGTGGGACACAGAGGGGTGTCTAACCAACAGGTGTCTTTCTGAGACCCTCTGACCTACCATTTATAATCCAGTTAGCCTTTAGTGACAATCCTAATTATTCTTCTGAAGCAAGTTTTTCTGTTTAAATATATGGCAGGAATGTGAGGAACGCCAATGGTTCTTTCTGAATTTTGTTCTTTAGTAAACAGCTAAAAATCAGTATCCTTTCAATCAAACATTTTGGGTGGCAGAACTTAAGTTTCCTTCACTAAACACAGATGACTGCCATCCCTTTCCAGCTCTGAACTTTCTAGAGTCTTCCATGTTCACTCAGAATAAAGCCAAAGTTCTGGCTGGTGTTTGTTTTTTTTTTTTTTTTTTTTTCTTTCCAGCCTCATCTTCTCTCATGCCCTGCCCTCTGATCCAATCAGTTCATATCCTCTTTGTGGATCCAATATTTTTAAATTGATAGAGAAGTAATCATCTCAAGCATGTCTTCATTTATTCTAACACACTAAACACATTATTATTGCTGTTTTTGGATTATTGTGCAACTGCCCCACTGGTGTGTAAGGTCCATGAGGACTGGGATTTTGTCTGCTGTGTTTCCATCTATTAGAAGAGTGTCAGGCAGACGGGGAACACTTGGTTGTTGTTTTTCTGAGAAATGAGTAAAAATGTCACAAATGTGATAATGGTTGACAGGGTGAAATATAGGACACTATGACCTCACATAACTGGAATTCTGATGCTCACTAAAGGACCAGTTAGATTTTTTTTTCTGTAGAGTAGCATCTAACAGAATGAACCCAGGCTAACCTAGACCTCATGAAGGGGCAGGAATACAAGGTGCAGGCAGAGGATACAGCATGTGCAAAGGTCAGAAGTTGGGAAATTGAAGCAAAATAAATGAGTATAACTCACTCATGTGGGTGATTAAATGAGCTGATATGCCTGAGGTTCCCGGTACACAGTGGTGCTGAGAAAAGGTCTACTGTTGTAATTATTACACTCTTTTAGGCACACATCCAGGGTGTACCCACATGGAAACAGCAGTAATGTAGGAAAAATACTGTCTCCTGCTAACTACACCACAAGGAATTCATGTCATCAGGCACTAAGTACAGCTTGACTGAGATATGAGTGACAGCCAATAAATCACACACCTGTAAACTGAACAATCTGAAGTGTTGACATACATACACATTTCATGTGCATCCATTTACCCATAATTTTTTTCACCTTTGTACTTCCTTCCTGTGAACCCCACTCAACACCCACAGTCCTCAGGCCATCACTCATCTTTTCTTTCTCAGTAGATTAGTTTGAATTTTCTGAAATTTTATATAAATGGAATTATATAGTATGTCCTCTTTTTATCTGTCTTCCTTCATTCAATAGAATTACTTTTATGAGGTGAAAATTATATAACACATTTTAAAATTAATCATTTTAAAGTGGCATTTTATGCAATCACAATGTTGTGCAGCTACAAAACCTACGTAGTACTAAAACATTTTTATCACCCTATTAATACTCAGTACACATTGAGAGGGTATTTCCTATTTTACCATCACCTACTGTTGGAAACTACCAACTTTCTTCTGGTCTCCTCCTTCTCCTTGTCCCCTGTTGCATACCCACTGTCAATTATTCCTTGCCAGCCTATATATTTGGTGCTCCCACTTGTCCCAAAGGAAGAGAACTAACCTGAGTCTTCAAGTATTATCCTTATTTCCTATCCCGTGTCTTACCCATGATGCCCACCCAAGTCTTGGAGAATGGAACCCTACTTCACTGCACCAGCTCCAACGGCTCCTCCCTCATCAGGTAGGATAGACCCTCATTCATATTACCAAGCTTCATTCTGAGCCACCCACAAACTCTACCCTGAATGGCACTTTAGATCTCCTGGAACTTATAGTGCCTAAAACTCCCAAGCCTCTCAAGCATTCCATTTTTTCATGCAGATTCAGAGCAGGTCAAGAGCAGAGCCCCATCCTCCATGGCTCCCCTCCATGTTCATCTCCACTTCCACACAATCCACCTCTGGCCTGGTCTCCAAGAAACTCAGAGAAATACAGCAGAAGCCCCCCAAACAAGAAAGGATTAGAACCAGAAGAGAGGGTTTTTTTTCCCCCTATTTCTCAAATTCTGGTCAGAGGCTCTCTAAGGACAGGTGTGTAGAACTTGGGAAAATGAGAAAGAAAACAAAGAACAAGGACACATATCTGGCCTGAGCCAGAAGTCAGAGAGGCCTTGAAAGAGCTTGTCCACTGCCGGCCCCTGTATGACTAACATGACAGAGACCTGCATGTGTACTAGACTTGTTGGGTTTTATGACAAAATACCTCTGTGATCTTGTGTTTTGAAGGCACAGTGAAAATGGATGTGGGATGAGAACATTGGTGATATTTAGGTCACCGGAGAAGTGCACTGAATGTTTGCAGTAATATTGTTTACCTCCCAAAATCATCCTTTAATCTGAATGTGTTAGCTCATATACAAGATAAATGATAAGTAATGGAGTCCTCATAGATAAGGCTGGTTTCTAACTGGGATCATATCTGTTTGTCCAGGTCAAAGCTTTCTCTTTTCTGTTTCTACATTCTCTTTTTTCCTTCTGTAGCTGTCCACTGAAACTGTGAAAAGGGGTCTTTTATAAATTTAATAGAAAGCAAAAATCATTCTCTTGTCTAGATAAGTTGGCTATTTAATGCTGCCTGTCTGGCTGCAGCATCAGCTAAATCATTTCTCTCTCCTTCTGTTTGCTTTCATGGTGGCAGCTTTAGAATGTTCTGGAAGTTTATTTATTTATTTTTTAAAGATTTTATTGATTTATTTTTAGAGAGGGAAGGGAGGGAGAGAGAGAGAGAAACATCAGTGTGTGGTTGCTGGGGGCCAAGGCCTGCAACCTAGGCATGTGGCCTGACTGGGAATCGAACCTTCGATGCCTGGTTCACAGCCTGCCCTCAATCCACTGAGCTACACCAGCTAGGGCAGAATGTTCTGGAAGTTTAAAAATCACCAGTTGTTTCCATTTCTGTATGACATCTAGCAGTTCAGCAGCTTATTTTCTACTCTTTATGTACTGCCCTGAGAAAGTTCAGAAGCCTTGCTGTTTTCACCACATTCTAGAGCTGTGAGCTACATGAAGGGCATAGAGCTACAATAAGGGCAAATATTGGCTATTTCATATTTGGCTAATTGACTAGTCTGAGTAAGAACAATTCATTCAGTTTGTTGATCATTTTTTTATTCAGGTAAATAATAATGCTCAATTATGTCACTTAAGTCATAGGGGAGGGAGAAGACCAGAAAACATTTCTTGAATATCCCAGCCACTGAAGAAAAAAACAGAAGATTTGAAAATATAGTAAGGATTGACACTGTGAGCAACATGAAGGGATCAATGAATTATACATCAGGGATGTCAAAGTAAAATAGGTGCCAGATGAATTTAAAGGGGCAAGAAAGACTTTATTCAAGATCATGCAAAAGGACAGTGAGACTAAACTCAACACCCCTGGAACAAAACTCTAGGGAGATTTGAAAACAGCAGAAAGAATCATAGGCATCTGCATTTGCTAATAGGCTTTACACAAAATTGAAGTAAACCTCGTCATGAAATTCTGACAGAAGGTCCTTTTATGACTTGACTGTAGAGGTCTTCACCTGAGTTAGGTGTCTACTTTTCCACAGAGATGGAGGCACAGAGATACCAGAAAGGTTACATTTCAAAGGGATGGGCCCAAACCACCTAGTCAGATATCTTCTAAATCAAAATACTGGCAAGAAGCATTTGAGGAGACATATATATTTCAGAAGGTTAGAGAAAAAATCTCAATCACAAATTGCAGTTACATTTCTAGAGAAAATGTTCTATAAAATTTGAGGTCAGAGGCCTGTATTTACAAACACCTGTCAGAAGATTAGAGACTCTAGGGGAACATTAAGGCTTTTAAGTCATAACAAAACTGCTTTCTGCATAATGGGGTGAAATACACCTAAATCTTATTCAGCCAAGACCCAATTGGCATCTCCATTAGTGTGTTCAATTTATAAAGAGGTGCAACTTCCCAGTAATTTATAAACAGCCACAGAACACCTGAGAGTCCCTGGGCAGAAGTAGGACCAGATCTAAAGAAAACCATGTTCTGAGGTATTTTTTTGTTATGGAGAAATTACATTTTTTTTTCTGCAATCACCTTTTCTTTAATCAACATGAGGTCCAGGGAAGAAAAGAATTCTTGTTCCTCCAACATGGCTGCTGTCTTTTGATTTCCCAGGAGTAGTTTGTCAGTGCAGAGGAGCTGACATGCACCACATAGTTTTCTCTGATGCACGTCTTTTAGTAAGACCTAAGTTGGGAGTTTTAACAGCCTCTTGAGCTTAGGAAGCCTCACCCTCACACTTCATCCTTAGTCTCTCTAGCTTTGGGTGATGCTCTTTTCTCTAGAAGTTATCAAAATACTCATGAAGTGAAACTTAGCTTTACAAAAGGTAAGGTCACTTCTAATTCTGTGGGCAGCAGTCTGAAGTAGGACATTTAAGGCAAAGCATTAGGTTTATTACCAATTACTTAAAAATGTCTCAAATTAATTTTTAATTAGAAGGCACAGTAACAAGACTTATGCAAAAAAGTCTATTTTCACTCAAGTGTGAATCTTAAATGGGCCTTTGAAATTTGGGGGGGAGAAATAAAACAGACAAATATCAGTGTGCTAGCCACATGTGTGTTCTCTTGTCCATTCCGATTGTCTACAACAGTGTCCACACTCCCTCCACACATTTCCCTGGTGAAAACACTAGTTTTCTGTGAGCTCCTCACGTGCTTCCACCTGCCATCCAGCAACCACTTCCTGTCTTGTGAGGAGCTCAGTGTCACCTCCACCATGGAGAAGGTGCAACTGGGACAAAGCAGAGGTGGATCTGGTGTGGAATGTGACCTTCAGTCAACAGTAAGGACAATGCCAGCACACATTTTTTTTTGCATTTATTTACTCAATGCAAGACATCTAAGCACAATTTACCTTGACAATAAATACATTAAAAATTGTCAAAATCGTTCAGAGTTTGATAACATAGAAGAGGGTACGACGGTCACTCATATTTCACATCCATCTCGAGGGGGCACACTTTCAACAGTACTGATGGGTTGGAGACTTCACAGTGGTCATCCCCAGCATCCTCTTTCCTCATGGGGTCTATGGTGAGGTTTCTGTGGTTCTGGAACCACAGAACAACTTTGTTTTTCTCCTGAGCCACAGATTCCTGCAATGGAACACACACAGATTAGAACCACATTTGTGTCAAGGTCATAGCCACAGCAATTTTGTGCTGTGTGACTGTGGTGCTGAGTGCTAAAAGGGTAGGCACTCTCAGGGACTCTGTGGAGAAACAAAAATCGTGACTGATTGTGAATGGGCTTGAGAAGTGGGACCATACTGCGTCCTTTGAGATCTCAGCCTCTCTCAGTCCACGCTGAGCTCAGTGAAGTTCACTAGAGGATGGTCCTACCTCTGCAGAAGGACCATTATCTTTCTTCAGATGACAATGTGTAAAAAGAACTGTGTGCTCTTTCTAAGCACTGGTCACCTCAGTGTGAGCCCTGATCTGTTCCCACAGAGGTAGCACAGGGAACCCTTTCCTAGCCCATGTGTCCTAAAACCGTATCATCAGGGAAGGTTATTTGCTCTCATGAGGTTTTATTGATCCTTTCCCAAAACTTTCTTTGCCTTCAAAAAACATCAAATCCCACATATCATGCAAAATTCCACATGAAAACCCTGACTGCTGCCACTTAGACGATGGAATGTGGACCTGAAAACAAGTGTTTCCTGTTCCATTCCCAGCCAGGACATGTGCCTAGCTTTTAGGCAAGGTCCCCAGGGGCGGGGCATGTGAGAGACAACCACACGTTGTTCTTCCTTGGGAGAAAGAACAGGACCATCCTCTGGTGAATGTCACAGAGCTCATTGTGGACTGAGAGAGGCTGAGATCTGAGGAAGCAGTGTGGTCCTTCTGCCTCCCTTCTGCTCTCTCTAAAAATAAATAAAGACTACACTTTCAGGGATCATTTCTATAATTTGTTGAAAATAAATAAGTAAAATGTTTAAAAATAAATAAGTAAGGCAGTTCCATTTGTAGTTTTTGGAGGAAATTTCATAGTGTTTTCCACAGTGACTGCACCAGTTTGTATTCCCACCAAGAATGTACTAGCTTTCTGTTTCTCCACAACCTTGCCAGCACTTGTTTTTCCATTTGGTTTTGATGGCCATTCTGAGCAGCGTGAAGAGGTATCTTATTGTGGTTTTAATTTTCATCTCTCTGATGGCTAGTGGCACTGAGCATCCTTTCCTATGTCTCTGGGCCCTATGTATGTCCTTCTTTGAGAAGCGTCACCACTTCTTGGAGTATACCCTAAGAATCCCGAAACACAAATTCAAGAGAACCAATGTTCACAGCAGCACAATTCACAATAGCCAAGTGTTGAAAACAATTAAGGTGTCCCTCCATGAATGAGTGAATCAAAACACACCGGCAGATTTACACAATGGAATACTATGAAGCAGAAAGAAGGAGCTTTACCCTTCATGACAGTATGGGTGGATCTGGAGAGCATTATGCTAAGTGAAATGAGCAAGGTTGTTGGTGGCTAAGTGGTTTAGAGGACTGTTTTGTGCACCCAAACCCTGCAGGCTCAATCTTTGGTCACGACACATACCTAGGTTGCAGGCTCAGTCTACAGTCAGGGCGCTTCCTAAACGCAGTCAGCCAGCCGTCTTTTCTTACATCGCTTTTTTTGTTCTAAAATTCTGGCTGTTTCAAACCACTCTTCTCTGTCTAAAATAACAGAAATGAAAACATGGTCAACATCAGTACCATTTGGAATATGCAAATCAAAACTCTTGGAGTTGCAGTTGTTGCTTTTTTTGCTGGGTATGGGTAACTCTGTTGTACAGGTAACAGAGGGAACATTGCCCTGGGTGGTACCTTTGATTGCTCCAAAGGCTTCTTCAATCAGAGTTGGCATGCCTCAGCTCCAGGCCAACTTCAGTCTTTAAAAGAACAAGGCAGATTTCTGGCCAACATGGAGGTGCAGGTAGAAACTCTTTGCTTCCTCACATAACCAAAAGGAGGATAACAACCAATCAAAATGGATATACAATCAGACATGCCAGAAAATCAAACTGCATGGAGCTCCAACAACCAAGGGTTAAAGAAACACTCAAACAGAACAACCATCCTGGTGAGAATCCACATAAGGGAGAGGATTGCATAGCCTGGCTGCCTGAATAAGAAACTGAGACTCAGAACTGACTATGGACTACAGAGGTTGCCCAGGTGGAAGAAACTCCCGGTCTCACATGACGAGAGTTCGTGGGAAAGGGGGCCGAGAGTCCAGCAGGTGAGATGCATTTTCCCCTCTCTGACACCTCCCCCACAGGCAGTGCTGCAGTGCAGCAAGGAGGGTTACCCTGCCCTGGTCAATACCTAAGACCCCGCCCACTTACAACTGAACAGGTGTACCCAGACAAAGAAATAGGACCAAAATGAAAATACAGAGCAAAGTTTCAGAAAGAGAGGTAAAGGATGGGGTGGTCGCCTACCGATCTGATGGAGAATTTAAAGCCCTGTTAATCAAACTGCTCAGGTAACTGACTGAGCTTCATTGAAAAATGAGAAAACCAATGAAAGATACCCCAAATGAAATAAAGAAAGATATTCAGGGAACCAACAGTGACAGGAAGGAAACCAGGACTCAAAGCAACAATTTGGAACAAAAGGAAGACATAAACATCCAACTGGAACAGAATGAAGAAACAAGAAGCCAAAAAAAAAAATGAAGAGGGGCTGAGGAATCTCTAGAACAACCTGAAATGTTTCAATATCCAAAGTATGTGGGTACAAGAAGGAGAAGAACAACAGCAAAGAATCCACAACTACTTTCAACAAATAATGATGGAAAACTTCCCCGATCCGGAGAAAGAAATAGACTTCCAGCAAGTCCAGGAAGACCAGATAATACCAAAGAAGTTGGACCCAAAGAGGAACACACCAAGGAACAGCATCATTAACTTACCCAAGGTTAAAGATAAAGAGAAAATCCAAAGTCAGCTAGAGGAAAGGAGAGAGTTACTTAAAAAGGAGTGTCCATAAGGCTATCAGCTGATTTCTGTACAAATGCACAGACACTTTCTGAAGCCCCTGGGGTGGAGGAGATGATAAGACTATGACTACACACACACCTTGATTGACTCTCTTAGTGAGTGTATCTCCCATTTCCTCAGTTTATTCTCAATGAAGAAGGTCGTGAGTGTGTTCACTTTAAAATATTGTCAATATCTGACCTTAATCCTGCAATAGAAGAGCTGCTCAAACAAAGCATCTTTTATTGATTGACTCCTAGATTTCATATTAGTCTGGGCTGATCCCTGGTGAATGACGAGCATCTTTCCAGGAGCATCTTTCATTCTCAGTTTGTTTCTGAAGGTGCTGACCTTTTTATGAACTTTCCTAAGTCCTCCAAGACAGTCAGCTATATCAAGAGACATTGTCTAACTGCGCTCTCCACACATAGACTCAAGTGACGCCAAACTCCATTTCTGCCAAGATGTACCACTTGGGCCTGAGCCAGGACTGGTGACAGGCTCAGGTGCCTTGTAACTCAGGGGCTCATTAAACTGTTACACACTCAGTCATTTCAAGGTGCCAAACCTAAACTGCAACAGGCTACTGAGCATTCCTGGAGTCAAGAACCCTGGCACAGGGCTCTGGGGAAGATTTTGTGAGCTGAGCTGTGTGTGAATATCAGGAGGCCTCTCAGACCGTCCCTGATCTAGTATAGCAGGGTCAGCCTCAGGTCAAGTTCATAGGAACATACTCTATGACTGGTCTCCCTCTGCTGAATTACTCTTATGGGACTGACACTTCTGTCTGCAGTGACTGTCAGCAGGGCTGCAAGTTGGGAAGGGAACTGAGGTCTTGAGAAGTTTGTCTACACTCTGTGTATCCTGCATTAAATGTCAAAACCAAACATGAAACAAAATGCAGAGGGGAAAAGAGATAGTATCCAGGGCTGTCAATCCTGCATGTGAAGCAGGAGTCACCCTGTCCAACCCCCAGTCATCAAAGAGCAATCACTCACCATATACATCAAGTTGCCCAAATCCTATCTGTGTTTTTGAATTTGGAATGTGGACCAGCACAGTGTACATTCCTGCATCCTTCATGGAGGCCTTCTTCAATAGCAAGGATCCATCCTTGTTTATCCTGTATTCTCCATTGTTTCCAGGACCACTTATATAGACATTTGGTTTCCTCACAAAAATGGCGATTATATTCATTTGGTCCATGCCTTCCCCCTTGTACCATATGAAGGCTTTAGCATCAGGAGGCTTATTGTGGATATGCAGAACCACCTCCTCTCCTTAGATAACATATGTTGACACAATACTGATTTCAGCTGTGGTGGGTGGGCTCCAGAAGGTTAAGAGTGAAACTAGAAAATACGACAAAAATGCATCAATATTTGCACCTGTGTCTTGGGGCAGAAAGATGAGGCCTCTGAGGTGGTCTTTTTATTGCTTAGCCTTGGTCTGCAGGTGAGTATGTGCCTTCCAGAGCCAAGGTCAACAGCATGGCCCCCATTACTTCAGCACCTCTGAAGCTGTTATTTTTTTCTGTTTCAAACAGTGTTCTCCAGGTGTTTGTCTTGGACACCTTCTCACTATGCTTAGACCCTTTCTGAAACTCAGGGGCAATTTTGAAAGACACATTTGCTGACCACCTTCTCTAAAGTTTCTCTGCCTTCTTTTTCTGAATGTCCTCCTGTTTCTTCATGGCTCTTGTGGGTAGCTGACCTCACATTTAGACACTTCCTTGTCTCTCTCTCCTCTATAGAACATGGACTTGATGAGAGAAAGGCTTCTCTGATCTAATATGTCCAGTGACTCCAACCACCTAGAAATGCATGGGTGTGAATGAATGAGTTTTCGTAGGGTCCTCTAATCATGGTATGCATTTACTGATTTCTGAGGTTTATGGTAAAGACAATGCCTAGCACCAATGGATGCATTTTTATGCTGTTTCATGACATAAATCATTACTATTATTTCCATTATTTGTAAGTCAATGTTCAGTGGTGAATAACAGGAAATGAACAGCAATCCAGATTTCCCTGCCTCTCACCACTTCCAGATTGAGATTTTTCTCTTGCTGTAGCCCCTTCCTAATCCTACCCTTCCCTTTTGCCCTTTACACTCAGGTCCAGACAGAAGCCTTCCCTCTTTCCTTACAATACGTGTCTCTCAAGCAGACCCCAGCCAGTCTCTGTGTCACATCCTTAGTCTATTCCAAGGAATTGTCTCCTACTTACCAACCAGTAGGAGCCCTTGGTAATGGACGAGTCCTCTGTGGGTAGAGACAGAAAGGGACCACATGGTGTATGTTGTCTGCTGTTTGGCAGCCTTTTTGACAGAAACTTGAGGTTCGGTAAAGCTCACAGGCACCTCTGTCCACAATGGTGCAATCTGCTGTGTGTCCTACCTGTGGGCTGACCTTTATTCTTGGGCAAGATTACGATGCTTGTCATGTGAGCTGGGGGCAGGGAGTATGCACATGACCATCCCACTCCCTGCTCTAGATTTTACCATTCTTGGCTCTTCTAACCAGTACTGCCATCTTATAATTTGTTCCCCTGAGGCCTCTCAAAACCACAGGAACACATGCACACAGGCATGAACACACACACAAAAAAACACATAGTCTTATGCTGTACTTGCAAAAGCACATGCCTGGGGATTGTGGGTTTCCAGGTTTCTCCACAGCTTCCTGTCAGGTTCCCAATAGTCTTTCCTACAGCACTCTCTCTGTCTGTTCCTCTGACATTTGACTCTTCCCTTCAGAGCAGTAGTTCTTGAGCTAAGTCACAGAAACCTGTCACAAAAAAGTCACTCCTGCTGTGCATCAGATCACCTGTGAAACATTGTAACATTGCAATGTCCAGGTTATGCTTTAAAAATTCAGCTTAAGCAGCTGTCCATCTAATGTGGGTGCCCCTTCAGAGTGAGATCCCTTGATGTCAAAGTAGAAGCACCTCTGCTGCTCTCCTGTGCACAGGGAATTCTCCAGATCCTGTTAAACCGCAGATTCTAACTGGGTTCAGTGGGCCAGAGACTCTGCATCTGACAAGTTCTGAGGATGATCTGAATGGCCTATGGAGCTCACGTGGAATCCCAGGGCTGTCAGGGATACAGGAGTCTTCAGAGGGTGTCATACTAATGCCAGAATGGCCTCTGCTGTGTCTTTAGTTTGGGTCTGTCAGCACCAGATGGAGAGCCCCAGATATCATCAAAGAAGGGACTACTTGTTTGTGACACAGAAACCCAGCTGGGCATCAGGTCTTCCCCATGTTCTCAAAAGCTCTCTCATTTTGTTTGTTCCCACATGAAGGCAACACAAATAACTCTGGGGATGAGAAGTGGTCAAACTTGGTGATAATTGCAGAGGGGAGCCTTCTTCTATCTCAGGTTGTCAACAGACTGGCTTTTGCTTCCAGGGATAAAAATTGAAAACCAGAATTCTCAGTAGGGCATGCAGTTTTTGGTGTGAGTGGGAGATGTCCTCTGTGTCCCAGGTAGAAGGGATAATTGAGAAAGTCAGGTGCCTGTGGGCTGCCTGGTTCTCAAGGGACAGTTTCAGGTGGACCATTCCTCTCCAAGTCTGTTTGTAGGACCCGTCCTTGTGCTGCTGGCTGTTGGGAAAATCTCTCAGTTATCCCTGGGCAGATTCCTTGCCATCACCACAGTTGCCCATGCATGATGCCAGGCGTGGAGAACAGAGCAGCACAGAAACCCCTGAGAGAGGAGGTGCTCCTAGGCTCTGTCAAGGTAAAAAAAAGTCCAAGTTTATACAGCAATGTGATGACTTTATGTGAGCCAAACTGACCGCATATGTCTTGGAGAAAAGGCTCAAATGTCTTGAAGAAAGGCAGTGTTTTTTTTTTACCTTATTTTTATATTATCATCAAAGTAGAAGATGATAAAATTTGGATAAAATCCAGAAAGAGGTGAGAAGGAACATAGCAGATAAATCTCCCGAATTGGAAAAAAAAATAATAAACAAAATAGAGACTCACATATTTTTTACATTGGTGGGTAGAAGATAATTAGCATTTATAGGACACAGACACGGTGCACAGGGGACCAGATAACATTAAGGATGATCTGGTCTCATACACTTGTCCCAGACTCTGTAACATGAATGGTCCAGCCAAGAAAGTCACTCTGATGGGTCCAACTTATGCTGTCCAAGATGCACAAAGTAAGTTAAAGACTGATCTTTCTTAAGGAAAAAAGAGGCCTGGGATGTGACAACCTGCCATCACCTGCCAAGTTAGAAATTTCTGATGAGAATATTCTATGAGGCTTGTCAGGCATGCCATGTGGCCCCCTGAGCTTGCCAAGGTTACTGCACAGGCCATTTCTGTGAACAATCTCGAGAAGTAGCAGGTTCCATAGAGCAGTCATGAAGATGGACTTGAGAAAGATGTGTTGAAGCAGGGGATGAAAATCAGGCTACTTCTCCATGTTTTTAGCCAAAGCCTGGTTCCTTTGTCTATTTCTTGTGGCTCAATGTTGTCCCATAGAGGACAGAAGCAGACATGCAGCCAATGTCAGGTGCTACACAGCATCACTGAGCAGTGCAGGGTGAGCCTAGTGAAAAGGCAGGCATGTCCTGAATATTATGAGTCCAGTGTCAGGATAACTGTCCCACCAGGGGCATGTGCTGAGCCATGCAGAGCTCTCTGCCTTCAAGTATCTAAAAGAAGGGCCTGGCGAAGGTTCTCCTGAGGCTTTTGGGAGAAGGTATAGGTCTGGAGGATCGATCCAAAATATGTCCCATGTGTCCACCATCACCACATTGAGATGTTGCATATAAGCCATTTCTGTGTCCCTGTGTGCTCCCAGGGCACAGGAGCAGGAGCATCTCCAGGTGAATACTCAACTAGGGCCCCTGAGTGTTCTTTGAGTAGGGGAAGAGAGGTTTTTTTAGAACCCACAGCACCTGTGAGATGGAAGCAGCTACAGATTCTGGGTTCTCTGCACCATTCAACACAGGAAGTTTCTCTTGTTCCCTATGATATCATGAAGTAGAGACACATCCTTAGAGACAACAGACAGGTGTCCCACAGAGACAACAGACACTGAGAATTTTGGGAATGAAAAGTCTTCCCTGATTCCTCTAAGATCAGGGTGTGCTCTTTCCTCCCCTGGCAGTAACTCTACCAAGGGTTGAGGATCCAGTGTTTGTGTAGGTCAGGTATCTGTGAGAACAGGAAAAACACAGGTCTGGGGTGATGAAACATAACACACGGTGGCACTGTGGAGGACTGTGACATTGGAGGAATAAATGCAGTCCAACCTCTCACTGTTAGGAAGTTCCTTTTTTACTTTGGATCATATGAGAAATAAAAGGCTGACCCTGAAATGTCCCCAAGGAGGTGCCATCCTCCTGTCATGCTGACACCAGTCTCTTTGTATCTATAAGAACATAATTTAAGTGCAAGTGTTGCACAATGACAGGCTTCCACAATGCAATTTCCCTTATTGATTTAACACAGGTTTATGGAGCATTTGTCCTCTGTCAGGCTCCTGGCTAGGCCCTGGAGACCCCAAACAGAGTAAGACAAGTGTGGGCCCTGTGCTCATTGACTTTACCTCATAACACAGACACACTGTCAGGTAAATCATGGCTCTAGGAATTTAATTGTTATCCAGTGAAGGACCTTAAAACAAAATTTCTGGTCCCTCCAGAGTATGTAATTGTATCTCAGCTGGTCTGGGGAGTGTGAGGAGCATTTCTGAGAAAGTACCCACTTGACTGAAACCTGGAGAGTCAGTGGACCTTTACTCCATAAAGAATAGAGGGTGATAAAAAAAATAGTCCTCAGAAGACTGACCTCTGTAGGGGTGGTGCTTGGCTGGATGGAAGAGTAGTTAGAGTCCATTGTGGGAGCTTGAAGAATTGGACTGTTTAATGAGAGATGCTGTTGTGGGTGGACCCCTGCTGCACTATGGGTGCTCCTGAGGTGGAGTCAGTGTTGCCCCAGAAAGGTTCCATCTGCAGACTAATTTTGCCACTCCATGTGGACAAGTAGAAACATGGGCAATAACATGTCATGTTACAGCTGGGTGTCTTCTTTTTTTTTGGTTTTGTACTTTGTATTCAACTTATACTTTAGGTAATATTTCATAGATGTATTTATAATTCTAATATAATTATTGAATTATAGTTGAATACAAAGGGTGTAACATATTGAAAGTATGCAAATTATGAAGTGTTTTCAGGCACCTGCACAAGAGAAATTGTACAATGAAAATAAAGACCATGTCCCTTACTATTCAAGTGTTTTCATGCCCTCTTGTAATCTCCTTTTCCTTCACCTCTCCACATCCATTTTTAATGTGAGGTGAACTCTCTTCAGTTGTTTTTTTAATTATAAATTCATTGGCACTTTCTGGAATTTTAAAAACTTTTTCTTAAGCTATTTAATGTGAGGCCAAATTTGGCTATTTTGACATAGTTCTTTCTCTTTATTCTCTGGTTATATCTCATCCCAGGGATGCAATAGTTTTGTTTATCTATTCACCCTTCATAGACACTTGTGTTGTTTCCAGTTTGGGGCTGTGAAACACAAACTTTCCATGACCACATGTGCAGAAACATCTTCAAGACAGACTCAGTGCTTGTAAAACCATGAATAGCTAGAGAAATAATAGTGGGGGATCTGCCACTGGAAATCCAGTCTGAAGTTCACATGACCACAGCCCCACCCAGAGGTAAGGAAACACCTGCTTCTTCACATAAAACTGTGTCTGCGACAGTTCACCTAACAGTCAACACCTGAGAGGAAACAATGACCATTCTGCCTTCCAGCTTTTGAATCAAACACTAGTGCATCTGAGAGACTGATTTTGTGTGGAATTTGGACTCTCAATCACAACAATTATGAGAAAAATAGCATTAAACTTTCAGTCCCTATGATATAAAAGAAAACATAGAAGAAAATGAACCATGCATGCCAAGTGCCAATAGACCACATGTGGCATATCTGAGTCCACATGCAGACTGTGTGCATCTGGTCATGTCATCCCACCTCAAGAAATCTCAGGTACGTCATCTGACATCAGAAAAAGATGTTTGGTCCTCTTTGCTGGGAATTAGAAAAGAGTGGCTAAACTTTTGGAATGTTGTTGGTGATGAGGGTTATAAGAGTGATTTTACCATGATGAGGCAGTTCTTGACAGGATTCTACATAGTGGCAGAGTTAGGACAGGTCACCAGAAAGACCACTTCTGGATCAGAAGCTTGGAATTTTCAGCTGCCAATGTAAGAAACATCTAAACCTGTAGAGAATTTTTCTGAGTCTCTTTGAAGCAATCTTGAAGACAATCACCAGGAAGCAAAATCTTAATGAATGGAGAAAAATTTTCAGATAATTGCAGTGTTGCACCTTATTTTATACAGCACAGTCAAAGCCAGAAGCCCAAAGGGCTTGCCTGAAATCCACCGGCAATAGATTAGAAAGGCAGAGGATTCCAAAACGCAGAAATCTCTGAGATTGGGAAAAAGTAAAAGCAATAGACAACTTTTTTTCTGTTTTTTAGGATTGTTGGTTCAGAACAGTTAGCACTTAATAATGAACACAATAACAATAACAATGAAAGGTTTTTATTGTCTGGTTTGAGGTGAGGGTTCTGCAAAAACATAAATTGTCATGGCATTGTAAAGTTATGTCATGGTAGATGCAAAAAGACAATAAACAGGCTCAGTTAAGGTAAAGATTGATCATTATCTAAAGACCTGCTGGCCTAGACATGACTGCCCACCATGACTCACTCTGAGTTAAAAGTTTTAATTTCAGACCAACCTCTGTGGTCACCTCAGGTCTCTGAGTTTGTAAGTCCCACCACACAGGCCTTCCCTGAGCTTGTCAGGATTAGTATGTAGCCACTTGTTTCTCCATACCTTCCCATTTCATTTATACAATAATCTAAACAATGCATTGGTGACCAATCTATTGGTCAGATAACATTGTCTCAAGTGCTAGGTGGGATGTTTAGGAGGATTTATTGTCAGCATTCGTCTTGCTGAATGTTAAACCATTGGTGACACCACAAGACCTCCACCTTGGATGGAAGTCAAAGTTCAATATTCTCAAAAGAGAAAGGGAGGTAAAAGGGAGGCCGTCAGTTTCACAGGTCTTTATTAAAACAAACATTCTGGATCATTTCTACTCTGTAAGCTATCATGATCTAAGTTTTGTTATTTGTCTCATTTCTCTGTATTCATCTTGTATAGCATTTACTTACACTATGAGGGAGCACTGCACACTTCTTCAGTATAAACATTCTCACCATGATATGGGATCTCATTCACTGTGGCCCACTTGCAAATAATTATTTATTCGTAATCTGATTTTTACTAGTTGTACACTTGGATGCTGTAAATTTAAGGTTAATTTGGAGACCAGGCTGTAATAACACAATGCTATAAATGACAATCATCATCTGATAGCTCCACAGGTGAAGAGGACAGTAAGAGTTTCATAAGTACATTTCCTCTGCTTCAGAAGTAGGTATGGAGGCCTGTGTTTTTTAGCCACTTCAGCTTCCATTTAATTTAAAATAGTTAGTAGCCCTTTTTGAGTTAGGATGTAAGGAAAATTTCACATAATTAAATTGTAGTGTTTATACATGAAATCTCTTTCTCAATATCTTCATACCAGTAACCATCCGCCATTTTCCCTCATCTTCTCAGTTTGGCTCTTTTTACTCACTCACAAATACCCAACTTATTAAGAGAAACTACTTACTTTTAACCTCTCTTAATAACGCACACATCTATTTTTTTTTTACTTTTGCAATAGTATTTCTTCTGAATTTCAAAATGTCACCAGAAAGGGGTCCAGGACCAGGGCAGTATTGCCTAAAGCCAGCTGGTAGGGTGAAGGTTCTTGGTTTAGTGCAGGAAGAATTTCACACCACAAGCCCAGGTGATTTGAGGGTATGCTGATTAAGCTGGGCACAGTGAAACAAGTATGGGACTAGAATAAAACCAGTAGAAAGGAGACTAGATGGGGTCATCTGGCTCTCTTCAAACATTATGGGAAATATGTGAGGCTAGTAGGGGCTGCAGTCAGCCTATTGCAGAATCACAGAAAAGGAGCCTTGGGGACAAGTTCAGGAGGTTTCCCCAGGACCAGCTGCTGTTGCCCATTACTCTCCTGGTTGCAAGTCTCTTGGGAATCCATTAAAGTTCAGAAGAAAAAAATATATATTTGAAAAGGAGACGAGTACATGTGCCTCAAGAAGAACACATGCTGGTTTCTTTGTGTCATGGAGTTCTATCTACTTTGGAAAAGTAAAGATTTTAGGTGAGGTCTCAAGCAAGAGCTCAGTAAGATATTCATCAGTTTGTTGAGGGGTGCCCCTTCATGGTTGTGGTCTCCACTAATTGGTTGCTTCCAAAATAGAAGTTTGAAATTTCATGACTTAATCTTTCCAGATGAGGGAAGACTACCCTTATGGGTGGTCCAGCACATATTTGTTCATTGTTAAGCACTTGAGACTTTTCTCTCTGGTGAGATTTTGTATTTGTCTATAAAGTGCTTACCCAGTTCAGTTATCTGTCTCAATTTCTCCATTTCATTTGCCAAGGAATATCGCTAACTTCTTACTAACCTGCCTGAAAAAGAGAAACCATAAAAACAGTATTTTTACAGGTAAAAAGTTATTGTATGCACATTAACAAATAACAAGCAGCGGAGCTATATTCACAAGGTTTGACAAAAACTGGAAGAACAGGTATAATTATTATCATGACTCATTTTATCAGACAGGTAAAGACAATCTAACAAATGAGTTCACCATCCCTTTGTAGCTGCAGAGTTCTTGTCAGTGTCCTGGGAGAACCATCTCTCACTGATGTTGGCAAGTTCCCATCAGTGAAGAGCGCTGGACTGCTCTAAGTGGAAGCGAGTGTCAGGTACAGGGAAGATATCCGTTCATGGTGGGGCACCTGATGAGGCTGTTTTTTCTACAGTGCTGGAGAGTCTTGAATGATGTCTCTTCCAATAGACAAAATAATCCTTGGTCATTGAAGTCATCTTTGCCTAGAAGTGCACTCATGAAATTAATACCAGTATTTTACCAGTTTATATAAGATGATTACTATGTTTTTGCTAATAGTGCAGAATGTCACTTTTAGTAAGGTTGATTTATATCTTCTATGTTTCTTTGCTTAGATGCACAGGATGAACAGTTACTGTTTAATGAGGAGAAAAGCTGTGTCTTTACCCAAAGAAGTAGTAGTTTTTAGGTTAAGCAGTATTAGGCAAAGTGGGATTAAAGCTTCCAAAATTTATTTAGTTGAATTTTAATTGTACTGGGGAGATAAACACAATGGGAATTATATAAAAACAGCCAAATATTAGGAGGACATTGCAGTGTTTGTCCAGTGAAATGAGTCCCTCAGTCATGGTTACTCAGAGGGAATTTCCTAATCGGTGTTAATTTTTCCTAATTATAAAGAACCTTTGGTAAATGAGTCACTCCTCTGTAAGAAAAAGCCTCAACATAGTGCAAAAAATATAGAAATTAAAACTAATCCATTTTCTTATTCTTGAGATTTTGATATTTAAATAAAATTCAATTACCACACTGTAGGAGGATCTGAACAAAGTGGGAGATGTCTTTGGGACCCTCTGAGTAATTTTCCAAGGTTATATTTGGACAGATAAAACATTGTTCCCACACTTTTCCAGATACACTAAGATGTTTTCATTAGCATTATTTACCTCATAAATCGAAATTATGAAAACCCAATTTGTTGGCTCATGTACATGTTCGAAATAACTAACTGAGTCTCAATAGGTAATATTGGTTTCTCCTTGAGACCATATCCATTTGCCTGGTTCAAATGTCACCCCTCCCTTTTTTTGGCCTATCCTGGTTTTATTTTATTTTTTGTGGAGCTGTCCACTGGAACTGTTTGAAGGAGATTTGTATTAATTTAACTGGAAGCAACACAAGTTCTTGGGTGAAAATTATTTTGTTTTTTGTTTTTTTTCTCATTACAGTGGGAGAGCTATCATACCATAAAGAATAAAGTATTTAAAAAGTAAAAGAAAAATCAGTTGTTTAAGGAAAAGGGTCATTAAGGAACATGTATAAAGGGCCCATGGACAAAGCCAAAGGGGGAAAGGATGAGGGTGGGAGGCGTGGGTGGGTAGGGTGGGGGAAAGTGGGGTTGGAAAACAGAGACAAGTGTACTAGAACAACAGTAAAAAAATATACTGCCTGACTAGCTGCAACATCAGCTAAACTATTCCCTTTTGCTTTCATGGCAGCAGCTTTATAATGTCCTGAAATACTGATAAGTGACCATTGTTTCAATATGTGTATAACATCTAACAAAACTGAAATCTTTTTTCTGTGCTTAATGTACTGCTCTGAGAGAGTTCAGAAGCCTGGCTTCTCCATCACTTTCTTCCTTTTATGAGTTTATTTGAGCCAAACTGTCAACAATTGCCAAGAAGCAGAATCTCAAAGAATTAAGAAAATACTGCAGAGAATGGCAGGCTTGCACCATATTTTATACAATATAACCCAGGGAGGAGGCATAAAAGGTCAATGAAATTCTTTGGTGACAGATCAGGGAGGCAAAGAAAGCTAAGTGAGGTGATCTTTTGGACTGAGTGAAAAGTAAAATGAGTAGATGTGAACATCTTTATGTTGTTGGGTACAGAATGCTCAGCACTCAACCATTATCACAGTCACAGTAACAGCATAATAGTCTTCACTCTGCTGCAGCAAGAGATCAGAAGAAAATTACCCTGACATTCCAAAATTATGTAATCTCTGATGCAGAAAGAAAAGAATCTCAGATGAGGTAAAGATTGACCTTTGTCAGGGAACACAGGGGCCTGGACATGATGGCATGTCACATTTCAACTTTAGTTAGGTACATTTCCAGCATTTCTCCACAGTCACTTTAGGTTTCTGAGATTACAAGGCCCACTCTGCAGACCCCCTCTGAGCTTGTCAGGTTGAGTACGTGGCCCCTTTCTGGTTGACTCAGCCCAACCCTTCAACCTCCTGAAAGAGGAGATGAGCTAGAGGTAATTATCAAGGTCCAATTATTTGATCAATTGACAACATGAGAAAATTTCCATAAAAAACCCTAAACATAGGATTCAGAAGGATTCCATGTTGGTGAAAACAAGGAGGTGCTGAAAATTCGGGCACTTCTAGAAAAATAAAGAAGCTCCATAACTCTCCCCTACTGTCTTGCCCTGTGAGTTTGTTCCATCCAGCTGTACCTGAGTATATTCTTATAAGAAACCTGTAATAGTAAGTAAAGCATTTTCCTGAGTTCTGTACATTTTTCTAGTTATAAAACCTGATGGGGACTGAGGTGACCCTCAAACTTTTAGTCAACTGGGCCCTAATGTGAGTAGCCTGGATGGACCATTAGTGAGAGTCATCCGCAGTGGAGCAGTTTTGTGTTACTCAGACTTGAACCTGCTTTCAAAAATTAAAAATTTCACCCCAGGTATCAGAGAAGATCCCAATAAAAGATTCATCAGGTTTTTCAGCTGTGCCCTTTCAGGGTCATGGTCTCCACTAACTGGACAGTACCAGGACAGAAGGTCCAAATTACATGGCAAGCTATATATCAGGGTTGTAAAAGCCACCCTGAAGGCTAGGTCCAGTGCATGTTTGTGAGGTCCAGCACATACATCTCAGTCTTTTTACCCTAATGGTTACGTATCAGGTTCTAAATTGATCTCCCAGTTTGTTCTAACATCTGCCTCAACTTCCCCATTTACTTGCAAGGGAATATTCCTAGCTTCCTATAACCTACCTCAAAAGAGAAACCATAAAATGAACATTTTTGATAATACAATATTTATCATAGATATCTTTAGAAATCATTAGCAGTTTTGCTATATACACATTGTTTGAGAAATGACCCAAGGACAAGTATAATTATTATTATGACTAATATTAACAGACAGATAAAGACAATCAAACTTATAATACTCAACATCACTTTGTAGATAGCAAGTTTTTGTCAATATCTTGGGATAGCTGTCTATGTCTGATACCAGTAACTTCTCATCCTCAAAATATGTTTTATTGTGATAAGCAGAGGCAAGCATCACAGACAGGGGCCGGTGTAGTTTGGCTGTTGGGCCCCTGATAAGGATTTTTCCTACAATGTTGGTGAGTTTCTTTAACTGATGTCTCCTCCATTAGACAAAATGTGTCATTGTCTTTGAGGTCATCATCATTGCCTAGGAGTGCACTTGTGAAATGGATATAAATAAATAAACAGTCCATATACATCGATTAATAAGCATTTTGTAATAATGCAGAATATTCATTTTAGTAAGGTTGATCTATATGTCCCTCAGGTTAGATGCATAGAGTGAACAGTGATTGTTTAATGAGGAGAAAAGCTATGTGTTTACTGAAAGAAGTAAATTTTAGGTTAAAAAATTTAACAGTGGTTAAAACCTCCTGAAAATTTACTTATTTGAGTCTTAATTGCACATTTTGTGTGTCTCACCAATCCTGAAAAATCAAGTGACAGGCCCAATGAGAATCTATGAAATAGGCCAATGTTAGAAAGGCATTACATTATTTGCCCAGTGAGACGAGTCTCTCAGTCCCTGTAACTCAGGGGGAACTCCCCAATTGGTTTCAATTTCTCCCAATAATAATTTACCTTTGTTAAGGCTGTGGTTGTCCTGCAAGAAAATGTGCCAAACCAGGTAGAAAAATATACAATTTAAAATGAACACATTTGTGTTCTTGAAAGAGTGGCATTAAATGAAATTCAGTTACCATATTTCCTGTGGGTCTGAGGAAAGAGGGAAATGTATTTGGGAGTAGTTGAATAATTTTCCAGTGTCAAATTTGGACAGATAGAACATCTGCTACAGACTTTATGAACTACAGTAAGGCTTCCAGTGATATTGTTTACTTCATGGAATCATATTTTAAAAACCCAATGTGTTAGCTCTTGTACATGTTAAAGTATCAATATTTGAGACCTTATACATAAAACTGGTTCCCATTTGACTCCACATATGTTTCTCTTCTTTGAAGTCCCCCTTTTTGCTGATAGACCCCCTTTTCTTTTTCTGCATCGGTGCACTAGAAATGTAAAGGGGACTTTTTATTGATTTAATAGTAAACAATACGCATTCTCAGGTCAAAATAATTTGGCTGTTTAATACTGCCCGCACAGCTGCAGAATCAGCTAAATGAATTCCCTTTGCTTTCATGACAGCATTACAAGTGTTGAAATTCTGATAATTGCCAATTGTTTCAATATCTGTATAACATCTAATAATTCTGCAACCTATTTTCTATCTTTAAAACACTTCCTGGAATAAATTCAAAAGGATTGCTGCTTCCACAACATTCTAGAATTGTGAGCTGCACCAGCCGCATAGCAACTATTATTGCAAATGCTGGGTATTTGATGTTTACACAACTTACAACCCCAATTTAGGACAATTAATTCAGATTGTTTGGAGTTTATTACTGATGAATGAAAATAAACCCACTTTATTGTGTCCATCATAGAAGTTATTGCCTATCCAACTTGGTAGTATTACTGTTCATTGTTCATGGATTCATACATAAACCACAATAAGTCAGCATCAGCAAGGAATTTTCTGAGAACCATTCCTGGAAACAATAAGATGGTCAGTGGGAAAAATGCAGTCATGGGTGTTTTTATTCTGCTGAGAAGGCAGCAAACTTGCTGGGATTCAGTGGAAATTCAAAAGAATTAAAAATGGAGAGCCCATACTGAAGATGGCAGGGAGGTAGGTGGGAGCAGAGCTCACTTGCCCATGTGCACATGTGAAACATCTTGCTGATCTTCTGAGGAACACAGTGAAGATGCAATGAAATTCCAGCTTCTATGAAGTTGGGAGGCCAAAATTATAGAGGACATTGAAAAGCATGGTGAGGAGATTGTGTTGGGATGGTAAGGTCCTTGAGACCAGTGTGGGCACTAAGGCAGCTGTGGCCCCAGGCCCCGTGCCTGCCTCGGGATCCTTGATTGAGAGTCAAATCTACAGCTCCCTCCTCTACCAAACAGGGAGGACAGCATGACACCAGGATGGACCTGGATGCTTGAAGTCTCTGGTGGGAATAAAGACAAAGTGAGAGATGCACAAAGGCAGTGTCCACCCACTGGGACTCTGGACGCAGCCAAGTCATTACCAGAGAAATTGGGGAGTCAGGTGACACGTGGAGAAGGGAAGAGAGTTGGGCTGTGATGGACCCTGACTGGGATAGTTTCCAGTCTGGGTAGAAAGTTGGGCTGTGTGAAAAGCTGGACACTTGTTGAGAATGGTAGCCTTAAACAAAAAGATTTTATTTAAACAAAGGATCTCAGTCACTGTTTGAGAAACTCTCATATAGCAGATGGCTCACGTGGTCCCCACAGCCACCCAATTGCTGCTGCTGCACCCTCCCCTCACGGCTGTGATGCTGGTTGCCAGCCCCCTCTGCATAGCTGGCTTTTGAAGAAGAAGAAGGAGATGCCCCACCGATGGTTCAGAGGAGGGCAGCAGTGCTCAGGGAGTTAGCAGTCATCAGAAAGATTTGACTCAGTGGGGGAGCAGAACTACCCTGAAGAGACTTTGAAAGTGCCCAGCATCTAGGCCAACAAAGAGGGAGAAGGTGGTGTGTGAATTGCCCCTCTTAGTGCCCCTCTTGGATGGCACAACTGGTGGATTAAAGGCATTAGCCTGGGCTGGAGGCTGCACAACTGTGAATATTATGGTCCAGACCTGGCCCCTATCCTTACCTCCCAAAACCATAGAGAAAAGTGAAGATCAATCCCCCTCAGCCTCAGGCATCCAGAAGACCAGCAGACCTTCCTTGGCCTGTTTAAAGTCAGCAGGAGGCTTCCCCACCCCACCCCAAGTGAGACAATAAGACCTGGAGCTGTGAAAGGCCCAGAGACAGACCGCAAGAGGGAACACAAGGCTAACCCCAACAACTGAGAAACTGAGACAGATTTCACTTTGCTATTTTATAGAACTTGCGTGTTATTATTTATATTATTATTTTCTCATTATGTTTACTTATTTTATTACTAATTTTTTATTTCTCTTCTTTCTGTTTAGTGTTCTTTTTTTACCTGTATTGTTTTTCTGGTTTTCCCTGATCTCTCTTTCATATTGCATTTTAGTATTCCTTCCTTCACTTCACCTGTGTTTTAATAGCACACAACTCTTGGCCATATATTTCCTATTCTTGTTATTCAGATCATATATTCCTTGTCTTATTATTGTTGCTCCAGTATTATTGTAAGTAACTGTGGTTCCATATAATTGTAAATACTACACAGCAACCCTCCATGATCTTAGCCCATTTCACTATCTCCCAGAGCTTTATTACTATTGTTGTTAACTCTATTTTCTCACACAGGACACCTACTTTCTATCCTTTACTCTCACTATATCTTGTCATCTAACCTCCAAAGGCACTCTATTTTCTAAATTCAGATCAGAATCATTTCCCCTCTCACAAGAGTCTTACCCCTTTTACACCTTTTATAAAACATGGCTAGTAGAATGAAATATCATAGTTAGTGCTATACTTATCCGAAGATCTCCTATCTCATCTCTAGGTGGTGGTACTTCAAATCCCATAGAATACCCCCCACACACACACACTCTCTTAATCCATTTTGCCTTCCACTTGCAACTGATCACATACAAGAATAGGTGGGAGCTGCTGGAAGAGAGAACACACCAACAAAAGAACCACCAACAGGTAAAAACCCAAGTACAACAAGAGAGGACACACAAACAAAGAAAGGGCAACCCCAGAGCATCAAGACAAGGAGATCAAAGACCCCACACCACTGAATCCTATAGAATTCCCAGCATAGAGGTTCACCCTATGAAGACAGCAAAGTGAACCATCAGGAAGTACAGAAACAAACCAAAAGAGTCACCTAAAATGGGGAGACCCAAAAATAACCTGCAATCAAAATGAATGGAAGACTCCCCACTGAAAGAGATGAATGAATTGGAGGTAAGAAAACTGTCAGGTATAGAACACAGGTTATAAAGATGCTCAAGGAACTCATGGACAACTGCAAGGAACTAAGTGAGAAATACAACAGTATGAAAGAGGAAATAGAAACTATAAACAGAAACCAGGAAGAAATAAAAAATACAATTTCTGAAATAAAACACACACTAGAAGGAGTTACAAATGTGCTGGATGAAGGAGAAGACTCAATGAGTAGGCTGGAAAACAAGGTGAAAAGAAACACCAAGGTAGAGGAGCTGTACAAAAAAAAAAAAAAGACTAAAAAAATATGAAGATAGCTTAAGGGAACTCCAAGATAATATGAAACACAACAACATTTGAATAGAAGGAATACCAGGAGGAGAAGAAAGGGAACAATGGATAGAAACACTGTTTGAAAAAAAAAATGACAGAAAACTTTCCAAACCTAGAGAGGAGGAAAACCACACAAGTGTAGGAGGCATAGAGAGTCCCAATCAAGATGAACTCAAAGAGGCTTACTCCAAGACATATCATAATTAAAATGCCAAGTCTTAAAGGCAAATGGAAAATCTGAAAAGCAGCAAGGCAGAACAAAGAAGTAACATACAAAGGGGCTCCGAGAAGGCTAGTGGCTGATTTCTCCACAGAAACACTCCAATCCAGGAGAGAATGGCAAGAGATATTCCCAGTAATGAAAAAACAAAGTCCTGCAACCAAGACTACTCTAACCAGCAAGGCTCTCAACTGAAATGTTAGGCAAAATAAGGATTTTCCCAGACAAAAGAAGGCTAAAACAATACACCTCCACCAAGCCAACACTGCAAAAGATGCTAAAGGGACTGCTTTAAGAAGAGGAAGGAAAAGAGAGAGTGAGAGAGGAACACAGGTACAAAGGAAGTAAAATGGTAATGAAGAAGTACCTATCAATAATAATCGTAAATGTAAATGGATTAAATGCTCCAATCAAAGGACATAGAGTAGCTGAATGGATAAGAAAATATGACCCAAGCATATGCTGCCTACAGGAGACCACCTCTAACAAAAGACATACACAGACCAAAAGTGAAGGGCTGGAAAAAAAAAATATTTCAAGCAAATGGACAGGCAAAAAAAAAAAAAAAAAACAGGGTAGCAATATTCATATCAGACAAAATAGACTCAAAATAAGAGCCATCAAAAGAGATCCAGAAGGACATTTCAAAATATTCAATGGAAAAATCCATCAAGAATGCATAAATATTGTAAACATATATGCCCCCAACATAGGAGCACCCAAATACTTAAGTAAAATCTTGGAGGGCTTCAAGAAAGATATTGACAGCAACACAATTATAGTAGGGGATTTTAATACTCCACTGTCAAAACTGATTAGGTCTTCCAACAAAATGTCAACAAAGATATTGAGGCATTGAACAATGTCCTAGATCGAATGAACTTAACTGATAAATATATAGCACCATTCATCACAAAAGAGCAAAATACACAATCTTTTCAATTGCACATGGAATATTTTCAAAGATAGACCACATGATAGAACACAAAACAAGCCTCAGCAAATTCAAGAAAACTGGAATCATATCAAACATTTTTTTTTCTGACCACAAGAGACTGAAACTAAAAACCGACCTCAAGACAAAATCTCCAAAACACTCAAATTTTTGGAGATTTTTAAAGTACTTTTTTATTGATTATGCTATTACAGTTTTCCCAATTTTCTTTCCTTTATCCCCCCACCACCCTGTCCCCTTAACCTTCCAGCATTCCCCCCTCCCCTAGTTCATGTCCATGATTCTTTGAGTCCTCTGTTCCCTATACCATTTTTATCTTTCCCCATCTATTTTATGCCTACTAATCCCCTGCACATTTTCTCCCCTATTCCTCCCTTCCCCCTCCCCACTGAACTCCTTCTGTGTGATGTCCATTTTGCTGATTCTGTTCCTGTTCTGGTTGTTTGCTTAGTTTTTGTTTTCATTGTTTTTCTTTTGTTTTAGGTTCATTTGTTAATAGTTATGATGTTATTGTCATTTTATTGTTCATATTTTTATCTTCTTTTTTCTTAGATAATTCCCTTTAACATTTCATAAAATAAGGGCTTGGTGATGATGAACTCCTTTACCTTGACCTTATCTGGGAAGCACTTTATCTGCCCTTCCATTCTCAATGATAGCATTGCTGGATAGAGTAATTTTGGATGTAGGTCCTTGCCTTTCATGATTTGAATATTTCTTTCCAGTCCCTTCTTGACTTTAAGGATTCTTTTGAGGAATCAGCTGACAGTCTTATGGGAACTCCTTTGTACATAACTGTCTCCTTTTCTCTTGCAGCTTTTAGGATTTTATCTTTGTCTTTAATCTTGGCTAACTTAATGATGATATTTGCCTTGGTGCATTCCTCTTTGGGCCTAACTTCTTTGGGACTCTCTCGGCTTCCTGGACTTCCTGAAAGTCATATTGGGGAAGTTTTCCTTTATTATTTGTTCAAATAAGTTTTCATTTTTTTTTTGCTGTTTTTCTCCTTCTGGCACCCCTATAATTCAGATACAGTTGGAACATTTCGGGTTGTCCCAGAGAGTCCTCAGCCTCTCTCATTTTCTTAGATTCTTGTTTATTCATTCTTGTTTCTCCAACTGGTTGAATGTTTATTTTCTTCCTTTTGTTCCAATCTTTGCTTTGAATCCTGCTTTCCTTCTTGTCACTGTTGGCCCCCTGAATATTTTTCTGTATTTCATTTGAGGTATGTTTCATTTGTTCTTTCATATATTGACCAAGCTTAATCAGTTCTGTGAGCATTCTGATTACCAGGGCTTTAAATTCTCCATCAGATAGGTTGGCGATCTCCTCATCACTTAGTTCTCAGGTGTTGCTGTGTTCTTTCATTTGGGCCACATTTCTTTGCCTTGGAGTACCTGCTAAGTTGTAATGGGGCAAGGCCTTAGGTATTCACACAGGCAGGGCAACCCTCTTTGCTGCACTGCCAGTCTGGTTGTTCTCATTGATTTTTTCTTTAATCCTTTCATTGTCAGAGTTCCATGCACTTCAATTTTCTAGTGCTCCGGGTTCTTTATTGATTTCAGATTGGTTGTTATCCTCTTTTTGGTTATGCAAAGAAGTGAAGAGTTTGTACTATGTTTCCATCTTGGCAGGAACTTTCAAATTTTTGGAGACTGAATAGCAAGATATTAAACAATGAATGGGTCAACAAAGAGATCAAGGAACAAATGAGAAAATTTCTGGAAACAAATGAAAGTGAACACACAGCAGTCCAAAACTTATGGGACACAGCGAAGGCCATCCTGAGGGAGAAGTTCACAGTGATACAGGCCTACTTAAAAAAGATAGATACATTTCAAATAAACAACCCAGCCCTAAGCTTACAAGAACTCAAGGAACAACAACAAAGATAGCCCAAAGCAAGTAGAAGGAAGAAAATAACCAAAATTGGAACAGAATTAAATGACATGGAGACTAAAAGAATAATTCAAAGGATCAATAAATCCAGGAGCTGGTTCTTTGAAAAAATAAACAAAAATGACACCTCTTTAAGCAGACACATCAAGAAAAAAAGAATAGTACCCAAATAAACACAATCAGAAATGAAAGAGAAGAGATTACAATTGATACCACAGAAGTACAAACGGTTGGAAGAAATTACTATAATGAACTATATGCCAAGGAATTTAAAAACCTAAGTGAAATTGACAAATTTCTAGAAAAATAATATCTTCCAAAAGTGAAGAAGCAGAAAGTCTGAACAGACAGAAATTGAAGGAGTAACCAAAATCTCTCGAAACCCAGGAGCCCTGGGTCACATAAACCAAAGGAAAGACAAAAATCACATGATCATATCAATAAAAAAAGCATTATACCAAAAAAGCATTTGGTATAATGCAGCACCCATTTATGATAAAAACACTCAGCAAAGTGGGAGTAGAGGGAGCATACCTCAACATAACAAAGGCCATATATGAAAACCCTACAGCCAACCTCATACTCAAAGTGCAAAAAATTAAAAGCTTTCCCAGTAACATCAGGGGCAAGACAAGGATGTCCAGTTTCACCACTTCTATTCTACAAAGTATTGGAATTCCTAGCCACGGCAATCAGGCAAGAAAAAGAAATAAAAGGCATCCAACTTGGAAAGGAAGTAGTAAATCTGGCATTGTTTGCAGATGACACAATAGTGTGCATAGAAAGCTCTATAGACTCCACCAATAATCTATTCTACCTAATATGTGAATTTTGGAAAGCATTGGGATACAAAGTCAATATTCAGAAATTGAAGACTATTTTGTACTTGAAACATGAAATATCAGAAACAGAAAACAGGAAAAACTCCCATTTGCTATAGTAACAAGAAAAATCAAGTATCTACGAATAAACCTAACCAAGGAGGTAAAAGACTTATACCCAGAAAACTAAACAACTCTGAAGGAAGAACTTAAGGAAGATGCAAATAAAAGGAATGATATACCATGTTCATGAATTGAAATAATTAACATTATCAAAATGTCAATGCTCCCCAAAGCAGTTTATAGATTCCATGCAATTTCTATTAAAATACCAAAGATATATTTCTCAGATATAGAAGAATCATTTCAACAATTAATATGGAACTATAAATGGCCATGAAGAGCTGTAAGAACTTTAAGTATGAAGAACAAAGTAGGAGGGATCAAAATGCTTGACATCAAACTATATTAGAAGGTCACTGTAATCAAAACAGTCTGGTATTGGCCTGAGAACAGACATATATCAATGGACGTGAATAGAAAGTCAAGAAATAAATACATGTCTCTATGGTCAATTAATATTTGACAAACAGGGTAGAAGCATAAACTAGAGTAGAAATATCCTCTGCAACAAATGGTGTTGGGAGATCTGGACAACTACATGCAAAAAAAAAACAAAAAAAAAAAACAAAACTCAATCTCCAGCTTATGTTTGGAAGTGCCCTGCTTGGGTTCAGCAGCTGTAATTCCCCATGGCTAAGGCTGAGTAAAGGACCTTGGGACCATAAGTCACTTAGGAGACAAAGCTTAGCTTCCTTGTAGGGACACCACCTCTGCCCTCTTTCTCTTCAGCCTGCTTGGCCCCAGGCCAATGACTGGTTAGCCAATGAGGGGTAAAATTCCTCAAAAGAGGGATGATCTAAGACAGGTATAGTCACAAAGGGGCCTTCAGGGAAGGACTTGGGGGACTATATAAAAAGGGGGTAATGGACCCTCACCCCTTACCTTTGACATAGCCTGAGTCCTCTTTCCTTCTGTAGGAAGTCTCCTAATTTCTTGACTGCCTTACTTCCCCTGCCTGACTTAAGCCTCAAACAATGATTTAAGCCTGAAACAATGCTGGAGGTGGGTTCGGACCTGTGATGGAAAGGGTGAGTTCCCTAGGGTGGGAAAGAATGACCTAAGAAAGAATGCCTAAAATCTTATGAAACCTACTTTGCTAACACTCTCAGTTTAAATTATAAGGGTCCTCAAAGTTTTATGGCCCTGTAACTATCCGACCCTGACTCAGAATGAGCCCTCAGGTTTCTTTGAATGTTATCTATCATTTAATCATTTCTGCTGGACAATGATTGATGAGCTTTATGTATACACCTTGTATTCCTGAGCAAATTGAACCCAATAAAAGCCTGTTCAGGCAAGGGTTGAGGAGCTCTCCTCTTGAGAGGGTGGCTGAGGTACTCCGAGGCTTGCTCTCCTCTTGAGAGAGAAGACACACTGTCTCTTTTCCTCCACAGGACTCGGTAGTCTGTGTGAATTTGTCTCATTTCATCCATAATGCTGCAGACACCAGTAGCCAGAATCTGAGTCAAGGTTACACTATACAAAAATAAATAATTAAATAAATAAATAAATAAACTCAAGCTTGATAATAGACTTAAAGATAAGTTGTGATACCATAACAGTCATGTCCATTGTAGGGTTATTCACAATCACAAAGATACGGAAGCAGTCCACATGTCCATCAATAGATGAGTGGATAAAACAATTATGGGACATGACACAAAGGAATTCTACTCAGCCATAAAAAAAGAAAATGTTATCAAAACTTTTTCCAAGTTTTAAAAATGTTTGCAAAAGAATGGAAGGGCCTGGAGAACATTATGCTAAGTAAAATAAGCCAGTCAAAGAAAGACAAGTACTTTATGGTATTACTCATATGTGGAATCTAATGAACAAACTGAACTAACAAAGAAAACAGAAACAGACTCATGGAGGGAGATAAGATGACAGCGAGTGTGGTAGGGGTTAGAGGGTGGAGGGATTGAGTAAAAAAGAAAAAAAGGACTCACAGACATGGGCAATAGTGTGGTGATTGCTGCATGGAGAGAGGTATAAGGGAATAAATTGTAATGGAAAATATAGTAAGGATTAATTTTTTAAAGGAAAATCACCCCAAGTATCCCTTATGTTATTCTTATTTACTATCATAGATTATTGTTGTCACTGTTGCTTGGATTATTGTGTGACTTCTCCACTGGCATGTCAGGTTGTAACAGTGTGTATCCAAGAGGGGGTCCACAAATAGGGATTTGGAATGAGGTCCAGAACTCAAGGTGTCCAGGAAATATTAGAAAGATGTGTAGGATGTCCTCACCCCTTCCCCCCACAAGTGTGAGTAGGGGGAAGGGACACATAGAGCAAGAACATGCAGAGCTGCTTTGTACAGCCACAGCCTTGCAGCTAACCTCTGGCATGGTCATTTAACATATCTATAACCTTTAACTGGTTCCATAGATATGTTAAATAGCTGTGGCCAAGCTTTGAGCCAGGGGGATGGAAATGACTTCAAACAAAGATGTAACTGGGGGTGGGGGGCACCTCCTCCAGGTTACAGGACCTGAGTGAGAGCTTGAAGAAGATTGGCTCCATGACATGGGGCCACACACACCCAGACTCATGATGGCATCCCAGTAAACTTGGAATAATACAGGAATGCTGGCAGGTGTAACTGATTGTAAGAGGGGTTGGATATGGGGGTATAGAGGAGGGTTGGCCCTAGGATTTAAACTCATATTCAGGAGCCTTTTGAAGAGAGAACCATGCAGTTTGGGGCAGAGTGAGGACCCCCACAGCTTTGGCAAGGACCATGTGGCTTTGGGTTGCTACCTTTGGACAGTTGGCTTAGGAAGCAAGAGAGGCTTTACCTGGAAGGAGAGGGGTGAAAGGACTCTTGCTGGTTGGTCATGAGAAGGTTTCACGTGGCTTTGGGTTAACTGGAGATCTTTTCAGTGACACAACTGATGGTGCTAGGAGCCTGAATCATGGACTTCTACCTCTTTTCCTTAGGTACAGTACCCCAGATTAGGGCAGAGGGGTAGGGAAGGACTGTGTGTGTCTGTTGGTATCCTAAAGGACTTTAATATTTTAATGAAGACATTAGGTCACTACTTTAAGCCTGTGTAGCTTTAAATAAACATTTGCTTTCCTTTTCAAAAATCTCTGGCATTGAGAGACATCTTTCCTCTGGCAGCAGGCACAGCGAACCTAGTGGGGGGTCTGTTCAGTAATAGTATATTGTAACCTCCCTTGGCCCTGTCCTGTAACAAGGTCTATGAGGACTGAAATTTTGTCTATTTTCTTTCTAGTGATTAGAACAGTGTCAGGGAGATGGTAAGCAGAAGGTTGGTGTTCTTTCATAAATGAGAAATAAACATTACAAATATGATAATGGTAGAAAGCGTAAAATATAGAGCATTATGACCTCACACAACTGCACTCTGACCTAGATAACGAACCAGTTAAAACATTTTCAAAGAGAAGCATCTGATAGAGAATGAGCCCCAGCAAAGCAAGAGCTCATGAGGGGGCAGGGATGAGATGTCTAGGCAGAGAACACAGCATGCACAAAGGCCATGAGGTAGGAAATTAGAGTGAAATAAATTAATTTTACTGATACATTTTGGTGATAGTGATCAGATGCATGAGATCCCCAATACACAGTCAATGCTAAAAAAATGGCCTGTGTTGCTTTACTGCACTCCTGTGGGTACCCATTGTGGGTCTGCCCACTTGGAAACAGCAGTAACAGGAAAATGATATCTTCTCATCCTGACCACACAAGCAATTCATGACATTAAAAATAGATATCAGCTTGACTGATGTATTAGTCACAAGCAATAAACCACACATATATAAAGTTTCCAACATAATGAGTGTCAGCATGTGCCCTCACTCCATGTGTATCCATTTCACCCCAAAACTTTCTCACATGCCTATGTACTCCCTTCCTCTGATCCACACTCACCCCCCAGAGTTTGCAGGCAATTACTCCTTTCCTTTCTTGATAGATACGTTTGTGTTTTGTAAAAATTTATACAAATAAAATCATGGAATGCATTTTCTTTTTAATCTGACTTCAGCGTAATTATTTTATGAGTTAAAATTTTCATAATAAAAATTAATCAAGTTAGGCCCTTTCTGGTATAGCTCACTGGACGGAGCATGAGCCTGCAAACCAAAAGGCTCCTGGTTCCATTCCCAGACAGTGCACATGCTAGGATTGTGGGCCAGGTCCTCAGTTGGGAGGGAGAGACAGACATCCACACATTGATGTTTCTTTCCCTTTCTTTCTCCTTCCCTTCCCCTCTCTCTAAAAATTAATAAGTAAAATCTTCAAAAAAATAATCGTTAAAATGAACAATTCAGTGGCACTCAGTTTAATCTCAGTGTTGTACATCCACAATATCTACCTGCTAATAAAATATTTTAACCACTCTTAGAAAACACAGTACACATTGAGAAATAGCTTCCCTTTACCCCATACCCTAACTATTGGAAAGTACCAGTCTCAATCCTGTCTTCTTCTCCTCATTTTCTGCCCCCTATATCCTGTGTTAGGACTCTTACCAGCTTGTGCATCTGGTATCCTATAGGTCCCAGAATTATGAAACTAATCCGAGTCTTCAAAACATCATCCTTCCAACCCTAAACATGCCCACCCTAATCTGGGAGAATGGCACCCATGAGCTCCAGTGGCTCTTCTACAAGAGGTAAGTCAAAATCTCACTAATATTATTCAGCCTCATTCTGAGGCTCCAAACTATATCCCACACTTTTAGGTCCCCTTGAATCCATACAATGCCCAATACCCTAACACATCCCAGGTTTTACAATTTCTCATCTGACTCTGAGTAGACTCAATTCCTCCATGACTTCACTATGTTATCTTCTCTGTTTATACATAATCTGTCTCTGGCCAAGACTCGAAGGGTCTCAGTCAAATACACTAGAAGTCACAGGTAGCAGGAATGGAAATAGAACCAAAAAATATTGATTTCCCATTCCCCAATTCTGGTTGCAGGCTCTGTAAGGACAGACATGTGTAATTTTTAAAAACAACAAAGAAAACAAAAAAAGTAGGACAATGATGTCTGCCCTGAGCTGTACGTCAAAGTGGGTTTGAGAGAGGCTCATTCAGTACATGTCTGTGGGTGGCTGATGTAACAGAGACCTCCATGTTCACTAGAGTAGTTGGGTTTTGTGATAGAATATCTTTTACAATCTCTATGATCATGTTTCTTGAAGGTGCAGGGAAAATGTATGTGGAATGAGAACACTGTTGATGGTAAGGGCACTCTGGAACTGTGTCCTTTCATGCTGGGACAGCTTCATGGATTCTAAGCCAAGGTTGCTTTGAGGCAACCTGGGGCCCCATAGGGATCTGGAAAGTCAAGTCATCTCCTCCTGTGATCATCAAGTCAAAAGGGAGGCAAGACAATTTCAATTTATTTTTTAAATTAACAAGATAAGGGAAAATTAGAAGATTAAAAATTAAGGGTTAAGGAAGGGCCATCAGGGAACATGTATAAAGGACACATGGACAAAGCCAAAGGGGGACAGGCTTGAGGGTGTGAGGCAGGGATGGGTGTGGTGAGGAGGCATGATGTGGTGAAATACAGATAACTGTACTTGAACAACATTAAAACATATAAAAACAAAATAAAAAATAAAAAAATTAAAATTAAAGATCGACACTTTGAGTAAGATGCCATGATTAGCTAGTTACAGGAAGGTTATGTTAAGTAAAACATGAATAAAACAAGTTTAAAAATAAAAGTAAGACTTTATTAAAGACCATGAAATAGGGCAGTGAGGCAGAGCTCAACACCCCTCATTCAAAGGGTGGAGAGATTTTAGAACAGAAGGCAACATGGGCTAATTCCTTTGAATTAGAAACTGACACAAAAGCAAAGCAAATCTTTTCATAAAATTCTGGCAGGAGATCCCTTGAGATTTTGGCTGTAAAGTTCCCCAACGAAGGTAGGCTTCTACTCTTCCTCAGACACTGGGCCACAGGAGCACCGGGAAATTACAATTCAAAGTAAAGGGTCCGGGTATTTGAGACCAATATTCTTTGGTTCTTGACAGTGGTGAGAAGCTTTCCAAAACACTTGTGTGTGTTTCAAAAGGCCAGATAAAGAATTGGCAATTACATTTTAAAAAGTATTTTCCTTATTTATTTTTAGAGAGAGGGGAAGGGAAGGAGAAAGACAGGGAGAGAAACATCACAGTGTGGGTGCTCTCATGCACCCCCAACTCAGAACCTGGCCCACAACCCTAGCATGTGCCCTGATTGGGAATCCAAGTGGTAGCCCTTTGGCTTGTAGGCCGGTCCTCAATCCACTGACCTATACCAGCCAGAGTGGCAATTACATTTTTACTGGAATTGTCTAATAGGTGTCAGTGGCCTAGAATCAGAAAGAACCCACCTAAAGTTTCCTGACTCTGAGGGAACATTAAAACCTCTATGTCATAGCAAACGTGCTTTCTTCATAGTAGAGGGACCCACAACTACATCTCTTTCAGGCAAACCCAGTTTACGTCTTCTTCAGTTCCTGAAATTTATAGACCTGTTGGTTCTGAGCAATGGAGGCACAGGTGTAAAATAGCTGAGTCCTTGAACAGAGGCAGATTCATCTCCCAGGAGGCTGTACTTTTATGTATCTCCGCAGTCACCTTTGTCTTTTTGTATGTGATCAAGTGACTTATCAAACAAACAAGAGCATTCTTAACCCTACAACAGGGCTGCTATAATTTGCTTTGTCCTAATTTGATACTAAAGTGAAGAGAAATGGATATCCACCACATAGTTTGCTCTGAGGCAGGTTTTTATGCAAAACATAAGATGGGAGTTTAACAGCCTCTTACATTTGGGAAGCTTCACCCTACCACTATACCTGCTGTCTTCCTAGTTTTGGGTGATGTCCTCTTGCCTGGAAATATAAGAATAACAATCAGGTCAAACTTAGCTTCATAAATAGTGAGGTTATTTCTATTGTGTGGGCTTCAGACTGAGCTAGGGCATTTTATTCAAAGCTTGTTGGTATTGCCAATGATTCCAATTATATTCTATTAATAAAAGGGGCAGCATCATGGTAAACTTGTACAAATAAGCCTACTGCCAGGAAAATAAAAATACTAAAGGATACATTAGAATTTATGGAAAGAAGTCAAACACAGAGAAAGAGATCAGATTTACTAGACACACAAACAATTTTTAGCTTATTCTTGTTGTCTACACAATGTCCAGGTACTCTCCACACAATGCCTGGAAAATGACAGAACTTGAATTTCTGCAAGCTCACCACATGCTCCCACTGGTCATCACTTGACAACTGCCCATACTCTGAGGGACTTGGTGTCTCCTTCACTGTAGAGATGGTGCATCTGAGACAACCAAAGATGAGAGCTGCTGTAAAATGTAACCTTAAGTCAACAACAATAACAATGTCAGATTTTATTACTGAGCATTTATGACTCAGTGCAAGTTTTCTAACAATTTTCCACTTTCACAGTATATCTATTTTAAAAAATTACAAAAGGTTTATTCATAGTTTCATAATTCCCACATCCTTTCTACTGACAAGGTGTATGGTGAAGGTTCTGTAGCCATCAAGCAGCTTCATCCTCATAAAGAACTTCAGACTCGTGATGTTTTGAAGCCACAGAGCAGCCCTGGCTGGTGTGGCTCAGTGGACTGAGAGCTGGCCCATGAACCAAACAGTTGCTGGTTTGATTCCCAGTCAGGGTACATGCCTGGGTTGCAGGCCAGGTTCCCCGTGGGGACCATGTGAGAGGCAACCACACATTTATGTTCCTCTTCCTCTCTTTCTCTCTCTCTTCTCCTCTCTCTAAAAAAATATAATAAAATCATTAAAAAACAATATTTACTCATATTTATTCTGATTTTCTGAAAGTATTGTTATGTTTTATATTTTTGTCTATTGTATATTGCATATGGTTTTATTTAGTATCATCTGTGTTTTGAAGTCTCGTAATGTTTTTTGTTTTCCTGATGCTATTAACTACATATTGTAAAACTGTAGAATGCAAAACTTTGAAATGTTAAGCTGTCTTATTAGAAGAAATTAAACCAAAGGAAAAAATAAAAATAAAATAAGCTTCTACATATCTGTGCAGCAGCCAGCAGCACAGTGTCCTTATGCTCTGTGACTGTGGTGTTGCTGGCTAGAAAGTTAGCCAGCTCACAGGTCCTGTGGAGAAACAGAGGATGTGGTTGATGGAGACTGGGCTTGGGACCTTGGTCCACTATGCACTTTAAGACATCTCAGCCACTCACAGTCCAGAGTTAATTTTGCAAAGGTCACCAAAGTATGATCTTCACCTCTGCAGAAAAATAATTGCCTTTGTTCAGGTGACAATATGTAAAGAGAGGGTTGGACAACTTCTCTGACCCCAGGTTACCTGAATGTGAGCCTTGAAATGTTCTCATGGACATCTCAGCACTATCAGCACAGAGAACCCTTCCCAGCAGCCCATATGTTCTAGAACCTCATCATCAGGTGAAATTTCCTTTAACCTGATCTTTGATTAATTTTTTCTTAGAAGATATTTGACTTCAAGAAATTAGGCTCCACTCCTCATATACATGTTTGTGTATGTTGGGGAAGGCAGGCTCATATCCTCTGTCAAACTCTGGGGCCAAATAAACTTTACAGTTAGTGGGGGGGGGCATTTATATCATTATACTGTATTGTTCAATACAGATAACACAGCCTAGTCTTCATGATATTGTATTTGAAGACGGTTTCTCTAAAATTATTTTTACCTTGAATAAGACATTATTTTCTGACTTGCAAATTGAATAGTATACTGAAATAACCCTTTAGAGAGAAGTTTTTATGGTTTTAACAAAAGACAGGGGCTGCAGGAATAGAAGGAAACTACTCAAGACAGTAAAGGCCACAAGTGAAAACTCTCTTAGCTGCTGCATTTAGGGGAGATCCCAAGTGGTATAATTGTGGAAAGCCGAGTCACTTGTGCAAGGACTGTTTGTCCACATTGAGAAGGGAAAAAAGTAATTACAACCTTCCCCCCAAGGATTTTCCACACTGTGCCAAAGGAAGGCATTTGACAAGGGAATGTCGCTCCAAGATTAACCAAAATAAACAACCGATTCAGGGAAACTTCCAAGGGAGCACCCGCTCCAGTGCCCCCAACCACAACTGGAGCTTTTAGAACAACAACCAATATCAGGGAATCTGAGGAAATGCACAGTTTCTGACCTTTGTGCAGCCACCACTGGAAAAGCAGGACTGCATTTGGTCCCCACTGATGAGCTCATCTTAAAGGAACAGGATCAAATAACTGTAGCTCCCACTGGTGTTTGGAGACCTCTACCCCTGAAAACAGTAAGCGTAATATTAGGAATATCCAGCATTGCTACCAAAGGCATCTTTGTTCAACGAGGAGTCATTAACCCAGATTATAAAGGAGAAATTAACATTATGCTTAACATGTCTGGCTGTCATATTATTCCTGCTCAAACATGCATTGCCCAGCTGCTCCTCCTCCCCTTTGTAATCTCAAAGACTCAGAATACAGTGAGGGGAGAGGGAAGCTTCGGCAGTACAGAAAATCAGTCAGTTTTTTGGACAGAATCCATTAAGATAAATACGTCAACCTTATAAGTGAAAATAAAGAATAAAACCTTTCATGGTCTCATAGATATGGGACCTGAAATCTCTGTTATCCCAAGTCAGTTTTGGCCTCCTGAGTGGCCTCTAACAGACAATGAAACGGCTGTTACAGGTGTTGGAGGAATTTCTCAACCTCAATTCAGTGTATGGTTTCTTGATATGGGCCCGAGGGACAGGTAGGGAGAAGTCGACCTATGTTTTGCCTATGTCCCTTAATATCTGGGGACATGATCTCCTCAGTAGTGAGGGATGCTAATCTCTCTTCACATTTTCCCTGGTGGCCACTGCTCTTATAACTCCCCTAAGGGCTACTTGGTTCTCCAAGACACAGGTATGGGTTGATCAGAGGCCAAGAAAAGGAGAGCAACTTAAACAGGCCCATTTTTTAATCAAACTACAACTAGAAGCAGGTCATATTGAACCCTCTAACAGCTCATGGAACACACCTATTTTTGTTATACCTAAGAAATCTGGCAAATGGAGGCTTATTCATGATCTAAGGAAACTCAATGAATCCCTCCAACCTATGGGCCCCCTGCAACCAGGGGCCCCTAATCCACCTTGTATTACTAAAGATTGGCCACTTTTAATCATTGATTTAAAAGACTGATTTTTTTTTATAATTCCTTTAGCAGAAAAGGGTCGGGAGCAGTTTGCATTTTCTTCCCAGGCATTAATAATTCTGAGCCTTTACAGCGATTTCAATGGAAAGTTTTACATCAGGGCATGCTTAATAGTTCAACTATTTGTCAGCATTTTTTTCATACAGCAATTCAGCCAGTAAGGGATCAATTCCCTGATTCAGTTATCTATCATTATATAGATGACATTTTAATTTCAGCACCCTCACAAGATATGCTAGCAAAAACTACTTTCTTTCTTAAGAACTCTGTAGCCTCTGCTGGACTAGTAATTGCTCCAGAGAAAATCCAGCATTCAGAGCCTTGGAAATATTTAGGTTATGACCTTTTTAATAGGACAATTCAGCCTCAAGTCCTTCAAATTAGGCCACCAAATGATTTGACTCTTAATCACCTCCAACAACTTATAGGAGCAATTAATTGGGTGTGACCCAGCCTTGGAATACACACTCAGCAATTCACACATTTATTTAACACCCTTAAAGGTGACCCATATCTCAATTCCTCTAGGGAATTGTCCTCTGAGGCCTTGCAAGAGTTAACTATAGTAAATCCCTATATTCAACAGTGACAACTAACCAGAGTTAACCCACAGCTCCCTGTCTGGCTTTTCTGCTTCCCAATCTTAGGCACTCAAATGTGCCTTATAGGACAACTGTCACCTCATTTAATTATGACATAGTGGCCTTTTCTGTCTCATCAGCCATGCCACACCATTACCACCTATATAACTGCATTGTGCCATCTCATAATAAAATGACATGAGCGAACACAGCAGTTGTTTGGATATGATCCTGACTTGATTCACATTCCCTTAACTCAGATTTATTTACAACAATTAACAACTCACTCTTTGGAATTTCAGTGTGCCATATCTGACTTTGTGGGAGGACTGGAGATTAATCTGCTCTCAGACAGACTGCTTCAAAACATTCCATTCCTTCAGATAAGACTAGCAGAAAAAATCAGCCCAATACCGAAAACTGCAACAAAACCTACGTTTCTTGATGGGTCCAGAAAAACTGGGCAGGCTGCTGTTTTCTGGAAAGAAGGCAATAGCTGGAAAGGCTCTTTATCCTCAGGACATTCCTCTACTCAGATGGTTGAACTTTTTTCTGCAATTATGGTCCTGCAGCAATGGTCCAAAAAGGTTTAAATATAGTTTGTGACTCTGGATATATTGTCTATACTATTCAACATTTAGATCAGGCATTAATTAGGACTTCAATGGACTCAAATCTGCTTAACTTATTTCTGACTTTACAATCTCTCCTTGACAAGTGAGAACACCCCCGCTTCACTATTCATATTGGATTCCACTCAGGCCTGCCTGGCCCCTTGGTTGATGATAACAGTAAGGGAGATGCCTTAGTTAGCATCCTCAATGCTTTCCAGGAAGCAGCAGCTTCTCACCAGTTGTTTTCATCAGAACAGCCAGTCACTTCAAAGACAATTTGATATTCCCCATTCTCAAACTAAGCAAATTATTAAGGAATGCCCTGACTGTCAAGCCCTTACTAAGGCACCTCCATCCATGGGAGTTAACCCTTGAGGACTAAGTTCTCAAATGATTAGGCAAACAAATGTCACTCGTCACCCTCCTTTTGGAAAATTCAAATACATTCATATTTCTATTGATACTTACTCTGGTGCTCTACATGCAGCTGCTTTAACAGGAGAATCTGTTAAAAGTATACAAGCCCATTGGCTTGAGGCCCTTAGTCATTTAGGAGGGCCCCAACAAATTAAAACTGATAATGGCCCAGGATATTTTGACTATTCTACTCAAGCCGTCCTTCAGCGTTGGAATATCCAACATAAAAGAGGAATACCTTACAATTCAACTGGTCAGGAGATTGTTGAATGGGCACATTATAACTTTAAAAATCTTCTTAAAAATAGAAAAGGGGGAGTCAAGAGTCAACCTCCCTAAATTTGATCATGTTAGCTATGTTTACCTATAATTTTCTAAATTGTGATGAATCACTCTGTACTCCAGTTGAACAACATTTTCAGGAGAAAGAGCCAAAGTCATATTATCCTGAGGTTTTATCCACAGATCTGCTGGGATGTGGTACTTGACAGGGCCCTGAGACCTCTTAACATGGGAAAGAGCGTATGCCTGTGTTTCCATTCCTACAGGTCCTGTCTGGCTTCCAGGTAAAATGCTGAAGACTTCTCATGAACAAAACAGATATCAAGCCCCACTTACTGGAGACAAAAGCCGATCAGCTGACAGACCAGATGGCCCAGCTGATACTGAACAACCAGAAGGAACAAGGGCACCCAGGGAGTGGCATACAGGTTTGGATTTGCCAAGAAAAGGGGGATGTGGATCACCCTAATACTGGGGAGAGAGCTTCAGATGCCTCCGATAGAGACTAATAATCTCTCAATTACTCATAACATTCCCTTCAGACATGTCCCTACCAAATGGGAGGACATTAAGACTCTTAATACTCAAGATGAGAAAATTCTTATTGAAACTAAGGTCGAGGACACCCCAGAAAACAGGTTTATTGCTTACTAGCAGTGTTGTCAGTCAATTCAGCTAAAACTTTGCTTTTAATTGCCATTATACTCTGCTTAGGGGGCAGAGCCTAACTACTGTATATAACCCCTCTATTTATTAGGCTCACTTTATTGACCCACTGGTATTTAAGTTGCATACCTGCTGGAATGTTGAATCTTCCTTTTCCACTAACAACACTCAGTGGACTGAGGAGTATGCATGCCCCCTGATGGAGCATTATAAGAAAACAAGCACTGGATGTTGGTGCCCAAAAACATCATTCATGTTGTTGAATACTTACCAGTTTCTTTTTCTGTTCTTACTGAGACTTTGTTCTTACTTATAAGACAAAAACTCTATGCTGCAAGCAAGGAGTAGTACAGTGATTACTATCAGCTCTCTATGGTAACCACACTTGATCTGCATACCCAAAGGGAAGTTTACCATACTTCGAATCCCCCTCTGGTTCCTCCTTGTACTTTAGACAGTAGACAGAAAGACTCAGTCTCTTGGTCCAAAGAAAGAAGAAGCTCTGTCCCTTTGCAACAGCATGAATAGAACTGGAAAACTTTATGCTAAGCAAAATAAGGCAGGGGGTAAAAGACAAACACCATAGGATCTCAACTTTAATAGGAATCTAAACAACAAAACACACAAACAAGCAAAATATAACCAAAGACACTGAAATAAAGAACAGCCTGTCAGTGACCAGAAGGGAGACAGGAGGGAATTTCAGGGGAAACGGGGAAGGGTTTACAGGAACAAGTATAAAGGACACATGGAGAAAAACAAGGGGGGGGGATTGAAATGGGAGTGAGGTGGGGAGGGCTGGGGGAATAGGCTGGGACTGGAGTAAAATACAAAAAACAGTACATGAACAACAATTAAAATAAAATTTAAGAAAAGACTCAGTCTCTTGATCTTTGTGTAGAGGACCAAATGCCACCATTGCCTTTCTCCCCAAAAGCCCTTTTAGTAGGGGAGAACTGGGGAGCCAGTTGGAAGGTACTGGCTAAGCTTGGCACAAAAGCAGTTTCAGCTCTGCCTCAATTCCCATATACTAATATGCGGTGGGAGGGGCCCAGTATTGGGGCACCTATTATCAGAATTGTTTCTCCGAACCACACTAGCCCTTGGCACTAAAATTCTTGGAAAATGGGCTTGCCTTTTATTGCTAGAAAACACCTGTATATATTTCGTAAATGTCTCTACCAGGATGGTCTTCCAAAAGAGGATTGGGTCACAGTTTGTACCTCTCACCCCTACTTGTTTTCGGCAACTCCAGGGACAGCTCAAGTCTTTTATAATGAATCAACAAAAATTTATTCTCTGCCTTTCCCTGCAGGCTCCATATATGCCAGCTGTCTTACTCATCTTAATATTACTCAGTTAAACCTCACTATGGTTTATATAGTTAGAAGACAAACTAAGTATGGGTGCCAGTTAATGTAACCAGAGAATGGGAAGATCCATCCCAGTGGCATAATAGTGCTTAACAATGCTCTGGTCTCCTTATGAGTCTGACAGTTTGTTGGCACTTTAATTGCATTTATTATTTCTGCTATAGTTGTCCCAGTTCCTGCTTCCATGGCAACCACTGCCCTCATTGAATCAGTTCAAACTGCTCATACCGTTGATTTCTCTTAACCAATGCTACTTTAGAAATACTTCAACAGGCCCAGATTGATCAGGAAATCCTGACTCGGATTTCTGCAGTCGGATCAACCCTCAACTGGATCAGTGAACACCAGGACACACTGGTGACCTGGAAGCAGCTGACCTATGATCCCAGTTTCTTCAAACTGTGTGTCACCCCACTTCAGTGGATCTCCAGCCAGTACTCCTGGAGTGATATTCAACATCACTGAAGAAGAGCCTTTTCTACTAATTTCAAGGGGCAAATTAATGAATTGCAACTGTGTCACACCAACATTTGCAGGACATTCAATGTTTAACTATGCAGAAGATTCTTCAAACACTTAATGACAATCTCAGCTCACTAAACCCAAAACATTGGTTTGATGGACTCAACTTGAGATTGTGGGTCAGTGGAGCCACCGGTTTTTTACCAATTTTAATAATGCTTTGTATATTCTACTGCATTTACAAATTACTTTCCCATGGTCACAAATGATACCAGCAAGTAGCAAGTCTTGTGGGATGCATCACAACAGCCTTAACAAAAAAAAAAAAAAAAAGGGAGTGTGAACTGTAGAGCATTGGTTTATTTTTGTCTGGCAAATGTGACTCAGCTCTGTATGGAAAACCTATAGAAGCGAGGTGATGGACAGGAGCCAGACCTTCAAACCGAGTTTTCGCATCGGAATCAGGCCTAGAATCAGCATACAGACTGTTATGGCTTGCTCTTGCTAAAACTGAATCACCCTGGTCTGAAATAGTAGACACGTATTGTCTATCTTCAAAGTAATTTCCAAAGCCTGTGTGAGTTTTCCCAAGTACAGAACTAATCAGCTTGCCACCTCCCACTTCTGCATGTTATTTTCATTTCCTTGATTGTACCTAACATGTTGACAATAATATTCTATGTAATAGATAATAAATTCTTCTTTGATGTAAGACCAGAGAAAAACAATAAAAGCCTGTCTGGGCAAGGGTTGGCATGCTCTCCTCTTGAGAAAGTAGCCTTGTTGTCCCCCTTTTTTCCACAGGATTGCTGTAGCCTGTGCACTTATTCTTGTCTTCAGTCACAATTTTATTGATATGATTTCTTTCTTCACATTTTATTACAGTAATCTTCTACAGCCTTCCTTGATCTTAGCTTGCTTCTTTTCACTCAGAAATAACCAACTCAATAGAACACACTACTTACTTTTAAACTGTCTTCAAACACACACACATCAGTTTTCCTCCTTTTGCAATTGCATCTCTTCTAAATTTCAAAATGTTTCCAGAAATGGGACCTGGCCCAGGTGAGGTTTGCTGAATGTTAGGCCGTGGTGGACAGATTCTTGACTTTTTATCAGAAGGATTTCACAAAATAAGCCCAGGTAATTTTGAGGCTATATTTATTTAAGCAGGGAGAGTCAAACAAGGATGGACCTAGAATAGAGAATCATAAGAGAGACCGTGTGAGGCTGCTGGATTCTCTTAAAACATTATGAGAAAGAAGTGAGACTAGGAAGGGCTGCTCTCAGCTTATTGCAGAGCAACAGAAAAGGGGCTTTGAGGAAATGTTTGATGGGGTTGCTTGGGACCAGCTGATGCTGCCATGCTCCCTTATTGCAAGTCACCTGGGAACCTCTCAGAGATGACAAGAAAGGAAATTTACCCTCCCCTAGAGAAAGAAAAACAATTCAGTAGATGTGCCTAAAGAAGTTTGCATGTGGCCCTGGATGGTTAGCTCAGTGGACTGAGCAATGGCCTATGAACAGAAAAGCCCTTGGTTCAGTTCCCAGTGAGGGCACATGCCTGGGTTGTGGGCCAGATCCCCTGCTAGGGATGTGCAACAGGCAAATTGAAAATGTTTCTTTCACACAATGATGTTTCTCTCACACTCTATCTCCATCCACTTTCTAAAAAATGAATAAATAAAATATTAAAAAAAATAAATATAAGAGTGCACACAGTGTAATTTTTGTTGAGTATATTGCTTTCAAGAAGTAAACATTTAAGCAAGGTCTCAGGAAAGATCTGAAGATAAAATTAATCAGCTTTTTCAGGTGTGCCCTTCAGGGTTGTGTTCCCCATTAACTGGTCAGAACCAGGACAGAAGGTCTAAACTGCATGAGCAGCTGTATACCTGAAGAGAAAAGGCACCCTGAAAGCAACGTCCAGCACACTTCATTTATTGCTATGAACTTGGGTCTTTTCACCTGGGTAAACTTTTGTAAACAGATGTAAATTCCTTGACCAGTTTGTTCAGCCACCTCTCTCAATTTCCCCATTTCACTTGCAAAGGAGTATTTCTAGCTTCTTACTAACCTGCCTCAAAAGAAAAACCAACCAACAAGCAAGCAAAATTTAACCAAAGACATTGAAATTAAGAACAAAGTAACAGTAACCAGAGGGGAGAGGGGAAGGGATAATGCGGGCGGGGGGTGAAGGATGTACAGGCACAACTATAAAGAATACATGAACAAAAAATGGGGGATGAAAATAGGAGAGGAAGGTGGGGATTGTTCAGGTGGTGAGAAGTCATGGGGGAAAGGCAGAAAACTCTTCTCAAACAACAATAAAATTCAAAAGTATTTAATATAAAATAGCATTTTAGGTAAAATAAAAGTTATCATATACACCTTTAGAAATTATTAACAGTTGTTCTATATGCACACTGTTTGAGAAAAGTCCAAAGAACAACTACAATTATTATGACTAATATTAGCAGGCAGGTAAAGACAATCAAACTTATACTGTTCAACATCAATTTGTAGATATAAAGGTTTTGTTGATCTTGGAATAGCTGTCTGTCTCTGACACCGTCAGCTTCTCATCCCTGAGATATGTTTGATTATAATGAGTGGAGGGAAGCATCAGAGACAGGGGCAGGTGTACCTTGGCTGTTGGGCCCCCATAAGGTTTTTTCCAACAATGGTGGTGAGTGTCTTCAATTGATTTCTCTTCTATTAGACAGACAGAATGTGTCATTGTCTTTAAGGTCATCATCTTTGCCTTGCAGTTCACCTGTGAAATGGATATCACTAATTTATCAGTTCTTACAAGTTGGTGAATATGTTTTGGTTAATAATGCAAAATGTCTCCATTTATTAAGGTTGATCTATACCTCCCTTTGTTAAGATGCATGGAGTGACCAGTGACTATTTAATGAGGAGAAAAGCTATGTGTTTACCAAGAGGAGTAAATGTTAGATGAAAGGCTTTTGGTGGGGGTTAAAAGTCTCTGAAAATTACTTAGTTAAGTTTTAATTGCAAATCTTACATATTTCACCATCCAGAAAATATAGTGATGGCACAATGAGAATCTGTATCATAGCCCCAAATATTAGAGACATATTATATTATTTTCCCAGTGAAATGAGTCCTTCAGTCTCAGTAAGTGGGGGAGTATTCCATAGTTGGTGTTAATTCCTCACAATAATATTTTACCTTTGTTAATTAAGGCTGTTGCTCTAATGCAAGAAAAGGTCTCAACCTAGCAAGGAAAGACACAATTTATAACTAAGACATATTTGTATTCTTGAGAGGGTGGCATTTACATAAAATTCAATTGCCATATTTCAAGTGGGTCTGGGGAAAGTGGAAATGTATTTGGAAGTAGTTGTCATATTTGGACAGACAGAACTTCTGCTATAGACTTTATGAGCTACAGTAAGGTTTCAG